>NC_053025.1:477605433-477638475 GCF_003073215.2 Triticum urartu
TGCAGAGCGGCCCCAACCCTAGCCCTCGCGATATAGCGAAACCAGTGCTTCGCGTACATAACTACGCTCTTGAAATACCATGGGCACAGGGGAAGGGGCACTATCACGGCACGCCCGAAATACGGCTTAAACCACCAGGGGCTGCCGGATTCCTTTTTCTTTTTTCTCTTACTCTCAGGACTCCATACTTCGGATGACCCGTTCGGCAATTCAACTGCCGCACAAACGATGCAAGATCCAGGAAAGCAGACAAGCCACGCCGCATTATGGAACTCCCAGGTGGTCTCTATTGCGAGCAGTATACCTGTTTTTTAATACAATTCCGCGGCCTGCCCCTGGCCAGGACATGTTAAATAGTCCAATTTCTTTTGCTTATCGCACTATTTGTATCGTTCCGCTTTCATAGCAGCCTTTCTATAAACAATGCATAGCTTTTTGTCTATTTTTTGCATTACCTCTTTTTATATATATGTTTATTAATGACATGTTGCACCCGTACACTGTGGTACGGCAAATACGCCAGGGGCTTCAGTACCCCTCAATATGGTGTGAGAAGTCCGTACACTTTCACAAGTGCGGCACCCCGAACTTATAGCACTATATGCATCGGCTCCGAATCATGATTTGGGTCAATAGTTGGGTTTGCCCGGCTCCTATGTTTTGGTGCCTTACGTTCCGCTATATCGGCTAAGGTAGCACTAGGAGAACTACTGCGATTGTGCCCCATTAGCTGGGCTGGCACCTCAGTAGAGAAGCTAAAACTGACTGTCATGATGAGGCGAGAGACCGGTCGCTGTTCGAGAGGTTTTTCGAGTCCTTAAAGACTTATGCCGCTTCGAGCGAGGAACCGGCTTTGTCCGGCCAAGGCGTGGATAGCGCCCCGAACTCGGTCTTCCGAATACTAGGGGCTTCGCCGAAATTTAAAATTATAGAGTTCTATGGCTAAGTGAGAGTGTTCAAGCATTATAGTCCGATTGCCTTGTTCGTTGTGCTGAGCGCCTCCCTCGACGGACCCAATCATGGGAAAAAGAGCGCTCAGGTTTATCCCGAACACCCCAGCACTAGTGGCATGGGGGCAGAAGCCGACGACTGGCCATCTCTCAATTTTTTGATAAACGGCCGCACAGAAAGTAATATTTTAAATTCAAGCATTGCTTAGCGCATATGAACAAGTTTTCAGCGCACAGGATAACACGAGCGAGTTCATTCAAAAATTACATCCTTGGTACATTCATCCGCCACAAGGCGGGCACCAGCAAGAACATCCTTGTAATAGTTCTCGGGCTTGCGATGCTCCTTCCCCGGGCGGCCCGTCCTTCACAAGCTTCTCACCGTCCAGCTTACCCAGTGCACCTTTGCACGGGCAAGGGCCCGACGGGCACCTTCGATGCAGACGGAGCGCTTGATGACCTCGAGCCTCGGACAGGCCTCCACCAGCCGCCGCACCAGCCCGAAATAGCTCCCAGGCAGGGCCTCTCCGGGCCACAGCCGAACTATGAAGCCCTTCATGGCCTGTTCGGCCGCCTTGTGGAGCTCGACCAGCTGTTTCAGCTGGTCGCTCAAGGGCACAGGGTGTCCGGCCTCATACTGAGACCAGAACACCTTCTCTCGAGCTCTTCCTGCTCGGTAGAATGCGGCGGCATCGGATACGCTGCGGGGAAGATCTGCGAATGCCCCTGGAGAGCTCCGGATTCGGGTAAGTAACAAGTAGTTTACTTTTATATGTCTGCTTTGCATATAGAATGCCTTACCCGCCGCTATCTTTTTCACCGCATCCAATTCCTGGAGGGCCTTCTGGCTTCGGCCTTGGCAGATTTGGCAGTTTTAAGGGCCGCAGCAAGCTCGGACGCTCGCGTCTTCGAGTCGAGCTCCAAACTCTCATGTTTTTTCATGAGAGCCTGAAGCTCTTGCTGCACCTCGCCGACCTGCGCCTCAAATTTCTCCCGCTCGGTGCGCTCTGGCCGCTTTTCTTCTCGGCCTCGGACAGCGCCTGCTTGAGGGTCGCCACCTCAGTTGTGGCCCCTACAATAAGCAGTATACTCCTGTCATTTTTTGCAATTGCGTCTTCTTATAGGCATTTTTTCTATAAGGTATCTCTTACCTTCTTTCTCCTCGAGCTGCCGTTTGGCAAGGCCGAGCTCTTGCTCGGTCCGCTCGAGGCCCTGCTTCAGGGCACCCACCTCCGCAGTCAGTGCGGCGGTGGCCAGCAGCGAAGCCTGCATACGTATATTGACTCCTTTTTAGTTAGACTCCTGCGATATTTAATAGATCCTCTATTCGGCTTTTCTTTCCGAACGCCAAACAGAGCATCAGGGGCTACTGTCTATGCGGTAATATTTTTACATTATTTCTACTTACCTCGAAGCCTGTTAGAAGGCTAGTACAAGCTTCAGTAAGTCCGCTTTGGGCGGACCGAACCTTCTGGACCACCGTACTCATGATGGTACGGTGCTCCTCGTCGATGGAGGCGCCCTTAAGCACCTCCAGCAGATTGTCCGGCGCCTCCGGTTGGACGGAGGACGCCGGCTCAATAGGCTTGCTCCTCTTGGCAGGAGTTCGCCTGCCGCGGTCCGGAACCGTTGATGATTCCGGCGCGGTGTCCGGCTTAAAGCCGGACTTGGAGCCCTGGGGGGTCTTGTCCCCTTTACTCCTGGAGTCCGGGAGGTCGCCTCGCGGCTCCTCCTGGACCACCTCCTCTTGCCCCGGAGCTTGTCGCGACGCCACTTCGGCGTCATCCGCAGCACAGGGGGAGGCAGCGGGGGAACTGAAT
The DNA here is from genome assembly GCF_003073215.2 of Triticum urartu. NCBI lineage: Eukaryota > Viridiplantae > Streptophyta > Magnoliopsida > Poales > Poaceae > Triticum > Triticum urartu. The sequence goes on from NC_053025.1 coordinate 477,608,204, forward strand.
TCACGTCCGATGAATCCAGGGAGCCGCTCGACGACTCGTCGAGCCCGTCCTTGGGCGGGCTGCATGATTATATTCGACATTAGGGAAAGCTGCGCAACAAAAGGAATATCATGAGTTACTCTGGTATCCGAACACTTACGATCGCCGGACGCTTGGCCCTGTCCGGCCACTCCTCTTCGTCCTCGTCAGTGTCAGGGGCGTAGTCCGGCGGAGGGGTTTTCCTCTTCTTGGACCCTTCGCCTCCCCTACTGGGGCGGCCTTCCTCTTCTTTCCTCCCCCCTGCTAGAGGGGGAGAGGTCTCTTCTTCCTCCTCCTCGTCTTCACGGGAGGAGTGCGTCTCGGACTCATCAGACGACGAGTCCGACACCACCATATGCCGGGAACTCTTTCGAGTCCCCGTGGCCTTCTTCTTCTTGGCCTTCTTCTCCGGCACCACATAAGGTGCCGGAACCAGCAGCTTCACTAGGAGAGCAGGGGCTGGGTCTTCGGGCAAGGGAGCCGGACAGTTAATCAGTCCGGACTTCGCCTGCCAATCCTGTCAAAGGTGAGGGAGTTTAGATCCCGCATAGAGTCAAACTATGAAGAAAACTTAACATCCTGTAAAAGATGAAAATATTTTACCTCGCCAGCAGGACGCTGCGAGCTGAATCCGCGGTCTTCGGAGGCGGATGTGGGAGCCTCGGCGCCTTTGGTTAGCCCCTTCCAGACATCTTCGTACGTCGTGTCGAAGAGCCTGCTCAGAGTTCGGTGCTGCGCCGGGTTGAACTCCCACAAATTGAAGTCCCGTTCTTGAACTTGACACGGAAGGATTCGGCGGACGAGCATTGACCTGGACTACTTGACAATATGAGCAACAGCAATAGAAGAAGCTGCATTGTTCACCAGATCATAAGAAGATGCATATTATTAACAATATCAAACCTCTCTATAAGACACCACCACGAACAAAAAACAACGCATCTACAAAATAATCCAAGTGAACACGAGCCCACAGTTAGGAACAAAAGACGCAACCAGAAAATCGACAAAATACAACATAACACACATGCGAAAATACGCAATAAGCTCAATATAGTAAAAAAACAACACCTGAAAACTAAGACCAAAAAACCTCTACCACTCGAGCACACAAAGGAAGCACACAAAACACAAAATAAAAAGAAGAATGAATATAAGAGTATATGACACCGACAACAATACGCCCTACACACATACACGAAAAAACCTGAGAACATCTGAAAAAAACAAAAGAAAAGACCAACCACATTTGAATTAGAGTTGAAAGATCTAGAAACAAGAAAAAACGAAATAATAGGGAGAAGCAAAAAATAATGACAAAAAAATGACAAAGAGACACAATCGCAAAACACAGACAGATATAAAACAGCCAGAGATCATTATGAGAGCATGAATTAATAAAGGGAGCCAGATCATGGGAAATCATAAAGAAAGCCCAAAATAGATAAATGAAGCCAGCAAGATACAAATGAAAAAAAAAACAGAGTAAAGAAAGACAACACCCAGTACCACGAGAGGAAGTGATGAAGGAAAAAAATAATACCCAATACATCATAGAAAAAGACCATCAGAGAAGTAAAAGGGAGAAGACATCACCCAAATCACTAAACAGGAAACGATAAAAAAAAAAGATCAAAAATAAAACAAAAAAAAAAAAAAAAAAATAGAAAAAAAAAATAAAACACAAAAGCGAATAGTCTTGCCAAGTATCACGGACCTGTACACTAAAACCATATATTGACATAGAGACCCTTCCAAAATAGACGACGGAGAAACATCCACTTAGACCAAATACAAATAGACCGACAATAATGTGAGAGAAAGGAGGAAGAATAGGAAGTGCGGACTATGGCGCTGAAAGAAATCAGAGTGCGCAGAAGATGGAAAGCAAGGAGAAATAGCGTAAAGGATAAAAGGGTACTCCATTAATCCCCACCTATAATAATACAATGCAGAACATATGACAAAAAAAAAACCAAATACAGCCTTAGTAAAAACTCACTATTGCAACTACCAAACATCAACTAAATAATGGCAAAACAAAGAATGGGTACCACGTCACGAATATGATAGAAATACACCCAGATTAAAAAACAATTATATCTAAAAAGAGAAAGAAACATATACATAAAAAAAAACTTGCATTAGGACAAAGACGATACACAACAAATACACAAACATAGCTGAGGTGGAAAAGTAGACATACATAAGACAAATATATAAATAGATAGAATGAATGTCGCGCTGAAGAATAATCACAATCAGCACGCATTAAGATAGTAAGTTAAATTATCTATCAATAGTGAGCAATAGTAGGACTTATTTATACGAGAACGACACAGACGTTAGGACTTTACAAAAACTAATTTAGCAAGAAGAATTATAAGAGCAAAACACACTTGGCAATGATCATAATCTAAAAAAACAGAATGAACCGAAACTACAAAGATCATAACATTAAAAACAAAAAAAAAATATCAAAATGAAAATAAAAACTGAGGAGTCCTGGATTAGGAGGTGTTCGGATAGCCGACTATACCTTAGCCGACTCCTGGACTATGAAGATACAAGATTGAAGACTTCGTCCGTGTCCGGAAGGGACTTTCCTTGGCGTGGAAGGCAAGCTTGGCGATGCGGATATGTAGATCTCCTACCATTGTAACCGACTCTGTGTAACCCTAACCCTCTCCGGTGTCTATATAAACCGGAGGGTTTTAGTCCGTAGGACCACACAACAATCATACCATAGGCTAGCTTCTAGGGTTTAGCCTCCTTGATCTCGTGGTAGATCTACTCTTGTACTACCCATATCATCAATATTAATCAAGCAGGAGTAGGGTTTTACCTCCATCGAGAGGGCCCGAACCTGGGTAAAACATCGTGTCCCTTGTCTCCTGTTACCATCCGCCTAGACGCACAGTTCGGGACCCCCTACCCGAGATCCGCCGGTTTTGACACCGACATCCTATGACTATCTCTTACACCTCATACAACACATAGCGATGCTCCAAGAATTAGAATTTTTTGACTCTCTATAAAAAGTGCAAATTTTTGCTAGATACATCCAATTGAGCCCGTTATAGACTAACATCTCCTTCCAAAACTGCATGACTCTCCCAAACTCACTAACTGTCTCGTAGCCCACAGCCATATCTCTACGCAACCCGACGCGACTAAGGACCACTGGAACGCTCTTTGAAATAAAATCTCTCAAGTGAGCATGAACCTCGTGCAGCTTTGATGAGCTCACCTTCATCACCCTTGACCATTTTACGAACGTGCCTCAAAATCCTCAAGGAAGATGTTCTCTAGCCATGCAGCCGAACCTTCAAGCCCTCTAGCCCCCTATCTTCTAGTCTCACCACATCCACTTAGGCCCCCCACCAACGCTCCCTTCGGCTTCCACCACTCCTAGATCAACCCTTACCTAGAAGAAGTTCTCCTCCAACAGAGGATCCTTTAGGTGTTTCGTTCAAGTGCAAATAGTTGAGACGGCGTCCGCAATCCTCATCGCCAATCACGCTATGCCTCTACATCTTTCCTCCCTGCGGTACCTCCCATCTTCTCAGACGAGGCTTCCAATCCTCAATCTATTTCTTTGCACTCCAGTCAGCACTTCCGAACTGCCTTTCCCCTCCTCCCTCGCCCGGAGCCTTCATCTCATTACTCAACGAAGAGCCTCCTCTCACCACCCCATCCTCCCTTCCCCCTCCCCTCCCTCTTTCCGGCACAGCGCCGGCACATCCTCATTCTCCTTCTCACTAAGCGCATCACACTCCTATGACTCCCATCTGGCCCAGCCACAGTCCATCAAATATCATCGACAAAGCATATCAGATGCCCAACCGTGCAAGAACCCGGTGTCAGAAGTATACTTCCTAGCGCTAGCAGTAGCAGCACGCCAGACCTCAAGATTCGCAAGGTACGAGAGATACCTTTGAAGCTCTAATCGACAAATCGCTACAGATGATGATTTAGGATCCCTTGAAGCACCATCCAAAGACCACATCTTGTTCCATGGAGTGTTGGGTTTCCTCTACATTGTTAGCACAAACTCGAGGAAATACATGCATTTTCATCATGGCAACAAGATATAGCAAGCATATCATCATGAGATTTAGTCAAGCAATTTCTACATGATATGCAAGGACTATCAACACAAGCATGTGAAACATTTGGAGTGCTCGAAGTGCTAAAGTCCAAAGATGAAGCATTGCAATAAGAAAGTGATGAAGGATTATCAACAATGAAGCCCACTATCATCATTGCAATGAACACCACTACTCACCATGTCATTACCTTGTGGCAAACCACACGTAGGTGAAGTAGAAGAAGTTGAGAACACAACACGCGGAGGTGGAGGGAGCACATCATCCCCAACAAACTTGGAAAGCACGCATATTCTTCGTCGTCTCTCCTCACTCTCGAAATGCCTCGCCACTCTCCCGCGCAATGCTGACCCAGAGAGACTTGAAGAAAGCCATCCATGCCTCAAAGCAATCAAGAAAAGCCCTTAGAGCGTTAGAGTCTTGGAATAAAAGGCGTTCTAAGGGTGTCTCATCTCCCTTAACCAGAGCTGTTACTCTCTCGCAGAGGGGAATCCCTCTATGACGCCAAAAAAACCGCGGATTCTACATGTCGCTCTAAATTGGCGGTACCAGAAGTCAGCCCCTCCAAAAATCTATCATAAGGGGCCCTGTCACGAATTCCCCATCAAAATTTGTGCCATCGAAACTAAGAGTGTCAGAGAATCCTAATCCCCTAGTCGACATCTTTACTCTCTAGGCGGTTAAGCCTAACAAAGAGAGACGAGGCTCTGATACCAATTGAAAGATCGTGGATGTCGCCTAGAGGGGGGGTGAATAGGCGCTTTAAAATAATTACGGTTTAGGCTTGAACAAATGCGGAATAAACCTAGCGGTTAATTTGTCAAACACAAAACCTACAACAACTAGGCTCACCTATGTGCACCAACAACTTATACTAAGCAAGATAAACAACTATGTGATAGCAAGATATATGACAAGAAACAATATGGCTATCACAAAGTAAAGTGCATAAGTAAAGGGCTCGGGTAAGAGATAACCGAGGCACGCGGAGACGACGATGTATCCCGAAGTTCACACCCTTGCGGATGCTAATCTCCGTTTGGAGCGGTGTGGAGGCACAATGCTTCCCAAGAAGCCACTAGGGCCACCGTAATCTCCTCACTCCTCGCACAATGCAAGATGCTGTGATTCCACTAAGGGACCCTTGAGGGCGGTCACCGAACCCGTACAAATGGCAACCCTTGGGGGCGGTCGCCGAACCCGTACACTTTGGCAACCCTTGGGGGCGGTCACCGGTACCCGTCAAATTGCTCGGGGCGATCTCCACAACCTAATTGGAGACCCCGACGCTTGCCCGGAGCTTTACACCACAATGATTGAGCTCCAACACCACCAACCGTCTAGGGCGCCCAAGCACCCAAGAGGAACAAGCTCAAGGTACCAAGCACCCAAGAGTAATAAGCTTCTCAACTTGTAACTTCCACGTATCACCGTGGAGAACTCAAACCGATGCACCAAATGCAATGGCAAGGGCACACGGAGTGCCCAAGTCCTTCTCTCTCCAAATCCCACCAAAGCAACTAATGCTAGGGAGGAAAATGAGAGGAAGAACAAGAAGGAGAACACCAAGAACTCCAAGATCTAGATCCAAGGGGTTCCCCTCACATAGAGGAAAGTGATTGGTGGAAGTGTGGATCTAGATCTCCTCTCTCTTTTCCTAAAAACCTAAGCAACAATCACGATGAGGGCTTGAGAGCTTGATCAACTCAATACAAGCTGCCCAAGAGCTCCCACATGAGAAGAACACAGACTCAAAGATATGTTCATTGGAAAAAGTCACCCCTTTTCATAGGGCCTCTCCGAATCCAACCTTACGGACCTGGTGCGTCCAGCCCGCACAGATGCGGTACTACTCCGGCTTCGGCACGGGTCGTGAAATCCACGACATTCCTTCCCCAGAAAGAGAGAAAAACCGAGCTGAAAATCTAGACCAGAGACGGATCTCGCTTCTTTCATCCTCCTCCGTGTGTGCTCCCCATTTGCTTCTTGAGTACTGCACCCTCGTCTGGCCACGATTTTTCAGCTCGTGTGTTTCTCTCTCTTGTGTTTTGACCGTGCCGGGGCCGTAGTAGCCGCTCCAGTGTGCGGGCTGAGCACACGTAACGGTTGGATTCCCCTATAAAAGGGGGTCTTCTTCCCCAATGAACCTTATCCTTTGAGCTCGTGTTCTTCCCCCATTGTTGACCTTCTTCGAGCTTGCTAACTCTCAATCCCTCCATGGATTCTTGCTAGTTTTTGAGGGAAAAGAGAGAGGAGATCTAGATCCACATTTCCACCAATCACTTTCTCCTCTAGGTGAGGGGAACCCCTTGGATCTAGATCTTGGAGTTCTTGGTGTTCTCTTCTTGTTCTTCCTCTCATTTTCCTCCCTAGCATTAGTTGCTTCGGTGGGATTTGAGAGAGAAGGACTTGGGCACTCCGTGTGCCCTTGCCATTGCATTTGGTGCATCGGTTTGAGTTCTCCACGTGATACGTGGAAGTTACAAGTTGAGAAGCTTATTACTCTTGGGTGCTTGGTACCTTTGAGCTTGTTCCTCTTGGGTGCTTGGGCGCCCTAGATGGTTGGTGGTGTTCGGAGCTCAATCATTGTGGTGTAAAGCTCCGGGCAAGCGTCGGGGTCTCCAATTAGGTTGTGGAGATCGCCCCGAGCAATTTGACGGGTACCGGTGACCGCCCCCAAGGGTTGCCAAAGTGTACGAGGTTCGGTGACCGCCCCCAAGGGTTTGCCATTTGACTGCGGTTCTAGCGGTGACCGCCCTCAAGGTCCTGTGGAATCATCGTGCGACTCTTGCGTGCATTGTCATGGCTGTGAGAGAGTTACGGTGGCCTAGTGCGCTCTGGGTGAGCAGTCTCTGCCTCCACACCGCTCCAAAACGGAGATTAGCCATCCACAGCAAGGGTCGTTGAACTTCGGGATACCAGTCGTTAACTGTCCATCTCTCTCACGTAGGCCATCGGTTCCTTACCCCTCTCTGACCCGACGAAGTTGAATTGCCAGTCCTTCCCCAAGCTTCAGAAGACCACGACGCCCTCTCAGCCGTAGCCGGTGTACTTATTGGACGCGTGCGTTTGGGCGTCATCACTCACTCGATTTTATTGTTTCCAATTATACTAGCCTGTGCGAATCACCATTTTAGTCTCTATATGTTGAACTTTGCATTAGTCTAATTGTTGGTGCATCCTAGTGAGCCTAGTTGATTGGTAGCTTCCATTTGTTGCAAATTAACACTAACCGTTTACTTCAGCATTTGTTCCGCAGCCTAAACATAGTTCCTATTTTTAGAGCCATGTCTATTCTCCCACCCCCCCTCTAGGCGACATCCACGATCTTTCATGGTATGAGCCTCATCTCCTCATTTGTTGGCTTAACCGCCTAGAGAGTAAAGATGTCGACTAGGGGATTAGGATTCTCTGACACTCTTAGTTTTGATGGCACAAATTTTGATGTTTGGGTAATTCGCATGCTTAATCTCTTTAGGGTCATGGACCCAAATTTAGAGCGAATTGTAGATATGGGTTTTTCTCCTCCAAAGGATCCCTAAAGATTATCTTTAGAGGATGAGAAAAACTCTTATCTCAATGCTCAAGCTTCTAATGTGCTTTTCGATGCTTTGAGCAATGTAGTTATATTTCAACTCATGCCGTTCCGGGATGCTCATGAGTTGTGGACAAAGCTTCAAGATAAATATGGCGTGTCCAAGTTTTGTGGGGATGATTGTTCTCCCTCCACATCCGGCCGTATAGTCTTCTCAACTTCTTCTACTTCACCTACATGTGGTTTGCCACAAGGTAATGATATGGTGAGTAGTGTTGGTCATTGCAATGATGATAGTATGTTTTATGATCCTTCATCACTATCTTATTGCAATGCTCTCATCTTTGGGCTTTACACTTCGAGCACTCCAAATGTTTCACATGCTTGTGTTGATAGTCCTTGCATATCATGTAGAAATTGCTTGACTAAATCTCATGATGATATGCTTGCTATATCTTGTTGCCATGATGAAAATGCATGTATTTCCTCGAGTTGTTGTGCTAACAATGTAGAGGAAACCCAACACTCCATGGAACAAGATGTGGTCTTGGATGGTGCTTCAAGGGATCCTAAATCATCATCTATTGCATTTTGCCTTATGGCCAAGGCTTCAAAGGTATCTCCCACTTTGAATCCCAATATATCTTGTGATGATATTGATGATGGCAAGAGTGATGATGATGTTGATTATGATGAAGAGAATGATGATGTTGCCTCCTTAAAAATTAAGGGGGAAATGATTTTTAAAGCTCTTCTTAAGAATAAAATTGCTCGTTCCAACTTCATGGAAATCATGTCTATTGCTATCTGAGGGCAAGAAATATATTGATGAGTTGGAATCTCGTCTTGAGGAGCATGAGGTCACCATTGATAAAATGGAAGGTCATAGCGTGATTACGCTAATGAGATTGCGGACCTCTCTCAAGCTCTTGAACTTGAACAAACCACCAAGGAATCTCTTGAGGAGACCTTTGCTCTAGAATTATCTAAGTGAGGAATCTCATGATAGAGCATTGTGGGTGGCAATGATTTTAAACTAAAAATGCTAAGCTTGAAGTTTCTCATGCTAGACTCCTTGAGGATTTTGAGCACCTCGAAAATGGCTCAAGGGTCATCAAGGGTGAGCTCATCAAACTCACCGAGTCTCATGCTCAACTTGAATTTTTATTTAAAGAGCTTGCCAAGTTGTCCTCTCTTGTTGTTAATGATGATGCTTGTGCTACTAACTCTATTACTTGTGAAGCATCCATTTTGAAGGAGAATGTTGAGCTACGGGCTCAACTTGAGTTGCTATCTAGCAATTATGGGAAATTGGAAGAAAGTCATGAAAAGCTCTCAAGCTCTCATGATGATCTTCTAGTATCCCATAATGTGCTAAAGATAGCTCATGAGGCCATGATTGCTAAGGTAACATCTAGTAGGAGTCCTCAGTCGTGGATACTAGCACACGTCCTCGTAAGGCAAGAATGCTGACATGTTTACCAAGCTTCCGGCCCTCATTGATGGAGGTAAACCCATAGTGCCTGTTAGTTCATATGATGGAATCGTGTACAAGAGTAAGATTACCACAGATCAATGGAGTTGGGCTTAGGAGTCCGGGTGGAGGAGAGAGGGGCGGGCGGCTAGTGGAGATGGTGAGGGAGTTGTTGGGATGTGTAGGTTGTCCTCGGACTACAACCCTCCGGTTATAGACACCGGATAGGGTTAGGGTTACACAAAGTCGGTATAACAATGGTAGGAGATCTTGAATATCCGTCATCGCCAAGCTTGCCTTCCACGCCAAGGAAAGTCCCATCCGGACACGGGACGAAGTCTTCAATCTTGTATCTTCATAGTCCGGAGTCCGGCTGAAGGTATAGTCCGGCTACCGAACACCCCCTAATCCAGGACTCCCTCAGTAGCCCCTGAACCAGGCTTCAATGACGACGAGTCCGGCGCGCAGATTGTCTTCGACATTGCAAGGTGGGTTCCTCCTCCAAGTATCATAGAAGATTTTAACACCAAGAGAGTGTCCGGCTCTGCAAAATAAGTTTCCACATATTGCCATAGAGAGAATAATATTAACACAAATCTAATCTGCTGACGTATTCCGCAGTGTGACATCACACTACGGCCAAGCTCTTTATTCGAATCGTTTTCACTTTTCCACCTCAGCGTGTTTTGCGAGGCGGTTTCCTTGGCACGTCTTGTCAAAGCAGAGATCGTGTCCCCCATTTACGGGATTCTCATCAATACGGACGTGGGTAACCCAACCGCGCCATTTATCATGGCGCTTGGGAGGCAAGCGAGTTTTACTAGGCTGGTGGGGACGCATAGTCGCATCCGCTCATATAAGGGGATAAGGATCCACCTTTTTACCTACGCCTTCTTCCTCCTTTGCCTATCCATCTTATGCGCACCCGAGCTCCAGCGCCCAAGCCCGCACTTCCTACCTCAACCTTCTCCAACAATGTCCGGAGCGGGAGGCAAGTGGATGGTCTCCTCCGTCACGGAGGGCCATGTCAAAAGGCTAAGGAAGGCCGGATACCTGTCCAAAGACATCGCGCACCGGCTTCCTGAGGAGGGAGCTTCTCCCCACCCCAAGGCCCCATGAGAGGGTAGTATTTCTTCCCCACTTCCTCCGGACTGGGTTTTCCTCTCCACCCATTTGTCCGCGGGCTCATGTTCTACTATGGCCTAGATTTCCACGATCTGGCCCCGAACTTCATCCTCAATATCTCGGTTATCGTCGTGTGCGAGGCTTTCCTCTTGCATCCGCCCCCATTTCGGCCTCTGGCTCAAGACCTTCAACGTCAAGCCAAAGGTGGTGCGCGGCAACCAGGCGGAGTGCGGAGGTGCCATGGCGGGCAAAGCCAACGTCCTATGGCTCGAGGGCTCCTTTGTGGAGACCTTGAAGTGGCAGTCAGGGTGGTTTTACATCACGAGCCACGCGATCCGAAGTGGATCGCAGCCCCTGAATTCCGATCCGGACCCCCTACGTGCTCACGTCCTGGAAGGAGACGGGCATTGCGTGCGAGGGCGACGAAGAGAGGTGACCGGACTGCAAAAATGCATCCATCCCTGGTGACACAAGCAGCTCAGAGCTTGCAACGTAGTGCAGGTCTGCTCCTCCGCGAATCGTTACCGCCGCTCCAAAGTAAGAGACTATACTTATCGTTTTGGTCACGATCAGACGCGTGGCCCGCTACATGGACTTCAGGGTCAGTTAGCTCCTCAAGGTGATGACAACCGGCCCCGACAGCCCGAACTCTGAGCAGCTCTCTTCGGCACACGACTCGCCATACGTGAATGTCGTGAGAAGAGCTCCTCATTCCCAAGCGCTCCGAGGCTCCCAACATCAGCCTCGCGAAAAGACCGCGGATTCAGACATGCGCGCCCCACAGGCGCTCCTGGCTGGCGACTCCGTGTTAAAATTTCATTTGCTCTTACAAGATGCTTACTGTAATTCTTCGATGAGCTTTTGCCTCGGTATGCGGCCCTCTGCATCCTTTACACTCCCTCACCTTTAAGATATGGCAGGGAAGTCCGATAGGGCTCCTACACTACCAGTACGCTAGCTGCCCGTTTGCCCGAAAAAAACCGCAGTCCCCTGGCATGGCTACATAGTGCAAGCTTCTGTATCGCCGGTCTAATGCTATGAGGCGTGTGTTCGAGATCGAAGCAAGAAGGGAAGCCACCGAGACCTCTCGTATACCAGTTCCCCCCGACATTATGGGTTGGACTTCGTCGTCTGATGAGTCCGGATGCACCTGCCGTGAAAGCGAAGATAAGGAGAGGAAGACGAAGGACCTCTACCCACCCCTCCAGGGGGACCGGCTCAGTAGACTAGAGATAGCCTCGAATCCCGAAGGGCGAGCCAGAAGGGGATCCTAGAGATAGGAAAACACCCGTGCCGCCACGACTACGCCCCAGACACCACCCCAGTAGGGGGAGAGCCAGGGCAAGAAGAAACGGACTACGCCCCCGACGCCGACGAGGACGAAGAGGAGTGGCCGGACAGGGCCAAGCGTCCGGCGAAATCGTAAGTGTTCGGATACCAGAGTAACTCATGATATTCCTTTTGTTGCACAGCTTTCCCTAATGTCGAATATAATCATGCAGCCCGCCCAAGGACGGGCTCGACGAGTCGTCGAGCGGCTCCCTGGATTCATCGGACGTGAATTCAGTTCCGCCCGCTGCCTCCCCCTGTGCTGCGGATGACGCCGAAGTGGCGTCGCGACAAGCTCCGGGGCAAGAGGAGGTGGTCCAGGAGGAGCCGCGAGGCGACCTCCCGGACTCCAGGAGTAAAGGGGACAAGACCCCCAGGGCTCCAAGTCCGCTGGACACCGCGCCGGAATCATCAAACGGTTCCGGACCGCGTGCAGGCGAAACTCCTGCCAAGAGGAGCAAGCCTATTGAGCCGGCGTCCTCCGTCCAACCCGGAAGCGTGCGCCGGCACCTGCTGCGAGGCGTCGACGCCTACGCTACGTTCGCAGTGCCTTACGGCTTGGCCGACCGAGGGATAGGGGATGACTAAGGCTGGCGCCTCATCGACCCGGAACACCCGCTTAGCACCAGATCTGACGCTCACGTCGGTTCCAGAAGTTCCGTCTGCCCAAAATGCAGGCTTACGGAATTGTACTAGACCTTTCTAACATCGTTCTTCAGATAAGTAGAGAAGTATGTAAGATATTACCGCATAGACTCATATGCGCGCTAATGCTAAGGCTTCATGAGTGCACAGCGCTTCCGCAGTTTATTGGACTTCTGCGTCGAAAGAAAAGCGAATAGAGATCTATTAAAATATCGCAGAGTCTAACTAATAAATGAGTCAATAGACGTCGTGCCTGTCGGGTGCTGGCGCACCCCGCACCTGACTGCGGAGTGCTATAGGTGCCCATGGAATACGGGCCTTCCGACGCGCGCGCGAGCAGTAAGAAGCTCGGCCTTGCGCTAACACCACATGCCAGCTTCGAGCGGAGACGCAATGCAAGCGTAAAAGGATATACCTGTATCGCAAAAAGTGCCCCTATAAGAAGAACGCTAATTCAAAAATACGTGTACGCTTGTAGTGACTATTTGGAGGGCCATACACTGAGCTCGGTGCTAACCCTCAAGCAGTGCATTCCAGGCAAGAGAGAATTAGGGCCTCGTACCGCAACTACGCGTAGCGCGCGACCGGGAGAAACGTTTGAAGGCGCAGTGTCGCGCAGGTGTCCCGAGCAAGACGCTTCCATTCTCATGAAAAACATGAGAGTTTGGAGCTACTGCGAAGACTCGCGAGCTCCGACTTGCTGCGGCCCTTGATAAGAACTGCCAAAGTCTGCCAAGCCGAAGCTAGAGGGCCCTCCAGGAATTGCGATGCGTGAAAAAGATAGCGGCGGGTAAGCATTCTTATGCAAATAGACATATAAAATTAAACTCAAAACAACTTGTTACTTGACCCGAATCCGAGGCTCTCCAGGCCTGCACATCGTCCCCGCAGCGTATATCTGATCCGCCGCATTCTACGGGATCCTCACAATAAGCGTAAGTCCAAGTCTTGACATTCTGCACGAGACTGTTCTGTCAATCAGATGCGACCCCTCCGAGCGCAGAGACCGGATCTCCCTTTGTCCTGGTGAGCGATCCAGTGCTGAGTGCCTCAGGCCTACGGTGTCGGAGGTCCTCCTCAAAGGATGCCCACACAGCCCGAGGGCTTCTAGTTCGGTTGTGCTAGAGAGGCCCCACGCTGCACATACTTCGGTACTCCCTTGGTTTAGTCTATCTTCAGCTTTTTGTTGTAGCTCTGTCCCATAATGTTCGAGTCAGTGCAAGCGCTCCGTGCTATGGCATCGAACTCGCCCGCTGACCTCCTCTGCCGTGAAAGGTGCCTGGGCGTAAGTGTACCGTAGAGAAATCCTTATCTCCCCCGGACAGTCGTGCGCCTCGCGGCCGGCCAACGGAAGACATCGCAACCCAAACTCTCTCACAAGGATTTCTGGCGGTGCCCCGCCTGGCTATGGCGGTATGATTGCACTACGGCACATTTAACTTTTTGAGATGAATACTCTTCTTTCTTCTTTATCCTGATTCGTCTGAAGACTGTAGTCATATGACGCAGCTCAATTGCTTGATTTAAAATATTACTTTTACTCTTGGCGGCCGTTCTCATCCAAAATGAGAGAGGCCAGTCGTGGGTCTTCTCTCCCCCAATCCCTGACCATTGCTGGTTCGATAAATCGGCGCGCTCTTTTCCTTATGATTGGCCCTCGTGAGGCGCTCTCAATGCTCACACCGATACAAGTCACCGCGGATTATAAATACGCTTTGCGCCAACTCCTCACCTTAGCCAGTAAGCAACTCTATCCTTCAATTTCTAATAACTTTTCCATGGCAAGCCGCCTAAGTCATTCGGCGCCGATTCCCGTTGCGCATATCACACGCCTTGACACGGACAAGCGTTCCCGTGCGCGTGCGAGAGACGGCATAAGGCTTTAAGGACTCGAAAGGTAACCCTCATGCGAGCTAAGCGTCCCGGGTCCATCTCGCTCATCATGACATCATCATTTGGATTAGTTCATATTTGTCTTACTGACTCTTGCATCAGCCCCCTAGCCTACACTCGGTGCACAATCTGCACGTTATGTCCACATTCCCGAGTGCACTATCCTTCTCCCACCTTGTAGCGGACGTAAGCCACCAAACAGAGGAGTGGGCAAACCAATATTGACCCAAATAATGCTTCGGAGCCTTTGCATATAAGTGCTATAAAGTTAGGTGCCGCAACTTGTAACGTGTCCGACTTCTCAACCATATTGATGGTACTGAAGCCCATTGGCGTCTATTTGCGCTACCACAGGTACCGGCTGCAAGAGCTGTTATGTAAACTATATATAAAAGGAAGTGGTAAATGCAAAAATAATCAAAAAGATATGCCTTGTTACTTAGAAGCTGCCTTGAAAGCGGACAGACAAAATAGGGCGTAAAGAAAAAGAAATTGACTATTTAACAGTGTTCCTGCCCAGGGCAGGCCGCGACGGAATGTGTATCTAAACCAACAGGTATAACTGCTTCGACAATAAGAGACCCACCTGGATTCCATAATGCGCGTGGCTGTCTGCTTCTACTGGATTGCACTCGTATTGTGGGAGCAGTTGAAATGCCGACGGGCATCCGAGTGTATGGAGTCCTGATAAGGAGAAGAGAAAGAAAAAAAGGAATGTTGCAGCCCCTGGTGTCGGTTTAAGCCGTATTTTCGGGTCGTGCTGATAGTGCCCCTTCCCCTGTGCCCATGTATTTCAAGAGCGTAGTTATGTACGCGAAGCACTGGTTTCGCTATATCGCGCATAGGGTTGGGGCTGCATTGCTACGCTAGCTCAGGACGTGCAGAGCGGTCTTGTTGTAGGGTACTCCGGGCGCGCTTGACAGTGTCCGGCTTTTTGAAGGCCGAACTGGAGAACTGCCTAGAGGGCTGCTTTGTACTTCTGATGCGAGCGCTGCGTGTGCTCCTCCGTTCGGAGGGAGCGTTCGGTGTTCCCATTGACCGTGATTACTCCTCTAGGGCCTGGCATCTTGAGCTTGAGGTATGCATAGTGCAGTACCGCGTTGAATTTTGCGAATGCGGTTCGCCCGAGCAGTGTGTGATAGCCACTACGGAACGGGACTATGTCGAAGATTAACTCCTCGCTTCGGAAGTTATCCGGAGATCCGAAGACCACTTCCAGTGTAACTGAGCCTGTACAGTTGGCTTCTACACCTGGTATGACGCCTTTAAAGGTCGTTTTGGTGGGCTTGATCCTCGAGGGATCTATGCCCATTTTTCGCACTATATCCTGGTAAAGCAGGTTCAGGCTGCTGCCGCCGTCCATGAGGACTCTTGTGAGATGAAATCCGTCAATGATTGGGTCTAGAACCAATGCGGCGAAACCGCCGTGATGGATGCTAGTGGGGTGGTCCCTTCGATCAAAGGTGATCGGGTAGGAGGACCATGGGTTGAACTTTGGGGCGACTGGCTCCATCGCATATACGTCCCGTAACGCACGCTTCCGCTCCCTCTTGGGGATGTGGGTTGCGTATATCATGTTCACCGTCCGCACTTGCGGGGGAAATCCCTTCTGTCCACCGTTGTTCGGCGGCCTGGGCTCCTCTTCGTTGTCGCTATACAGCCCCTTGTCTTTGTTTTCGGCTCTTAACTTGCCTGCCTGCTTGAACACCCAACAATCCCTGTTGGTATGATTGGCTGGCTTTTCGGGGGTGCCATGTATCTGGCACAAGCGGTCGAGTATTTGGTCCAAACTGGACGGGCCCTGAGTATTTCTTTTGAATGGCTTTTTCTGTTGACCGGATTTGTAGCCTCGGAATCCGGCATTAACTGCCGTATCCTTGTTGCTGTCGCTGTTAACGCGGCGCTTTTGTTTGTTCCGATGCGACCTGTCGCTTTTGTCCTTGGTATTCGAATTACCAGGTTTCTTGGTTAAATTTTTGCTGCGAGCTAGCCAGCTGTCTTCTCCCGCGCAAAAGCGGGTCATGAGTGTCGTGAGGGCTGCCATAGATTTCGGCTTTTCCTGCCCCAGGTGCCGGGCAAGCCACTCGTCACGGATATTATGCTTGAAGGCTGCTAAGGCCTCTGCGTCCGGACAGTCGACTATCTGGTTTTTCTTTGTTAGGAACCATGTCCAGAATTTCCTGGCCGATTCCTATGGCTGCTAAATTATGTGGCTTAGGTCATCGGCGTCCGGTGGTCGCACATAAGTGCCCTGGAAGTTGTCAAGGAATGCGGCTTCCAGGTCCTCCCAAGAACCGATTGAGTCTGCTGGCAAGCTGTTAAGCCAATGCCGGGCCGGTCCCTTAAGTTTGAGTGGGAGGTATTTGATGGCGTGTAGATCATCACCGCGGGCCATGTGGATATGAAGGAGATAATCCTTGATCCATACCACAGGATCTGTTGTGCCATCGTACGATTCGATGTTTACGGGTTTGAAGCCCTCAGGGATTTTATGATCCATTACTTCATCTGTGAAGCATAGTGGGTGTGCGGCGCCTCTGTATTGGGCTATATCATGACGCAACTCGAAGGAGCTTTGTCTGTTGAGTTCGGCCCGGCCGGATTTATTGCATCCGGAGTGACGATCACTGTCACGTGCCGTGGGGCGCCTGCGCGATCCGTAGATCGATCTTGTTTGCTTGCCTTGTCCTCCAGTATGTCGCGCAGGTCGGGCGCATTTTCCCGTGCCTTAGTATGCTTGACGCGGCGTTGGGGCATGGCTTGAGTGGAGGGCCAAGAGGCCTCTCTATCGCGGCCACGAGGTGGCCGGTCGGCCATGTCATGCGCTGGTGATGTAGGTGCTTCCTCCTCTAGTCGGGGTAGTAGCCTGCGCTTTGGGTAACTCTTGGAGGGGCGTTCGAGTTCATACTCTTCGGCCGCAAGGACTTCAGTCCATCTGTCAGCTAGCAAATCCTGATCAGCTCTAAGCTGTTGTTGCTTTTTCTTGAGGCTGCTTGTCATGGCCATAAGCCTGCGTTTAAAACGCTCTTGTTCGGCGAGATCCTCTGGCATGACGAACTCGTCGTCGTCGAGGCTTGCCTCGTCTTTGGAGGGAGGCGTATGATTATCGTCCTCAACCTCTTGGTCCGCCGCCCTCTCGTGAGGGCTGGCTTCTCTGTCCTCCTGTGCTGAATCTTGCTGGAGGGGGTGTTCTTCGGCGCTATTCGGAGTAGTATTATCTCCCGTGCCGGAATCACCATTTTTTCTTTGGCGGCATTTAGAGCGGCGCCGCTAACGCCGGCGCTTGGGCTGTTTCTTAGAGGTATCGTCCCCCGCTGTTCCATCGCCATCTCCATCCTTTGGAGTGTCCACCATATATATGTCATATGACGAGGTGGCCTTCCAGCGCCCTACAGGTGCTGGTTCTTGTTCATCTCCTGCATCGTCGTCCATGTCGTCGATGTCTTCGGAGTCGAAGTCAAGCATGTCGGTTAAGTCGTCGATAGTGGCTACCAAGTGGGTGGTGGGTGGGTTTTGAATTTCTTCATCGTCTGTATCCCAACCTTGCTGACCGTAGTCCGGCCAGGGCTCTCCTGATAAAGAGAGAGACTTTAGAGAATTCAGGATGTCGCCGGAGGGTGAGTGCTAAAAGATGTCCGCGGCGGTGAACTCCATTATCGGCGCCCAATTGGATTCGATCGGCAGGGGCGCGGGGGGCTCGGAGTTCGGAGAGGAATCCGGCTCCTTGGAGTCACGGGCCATGCGGAGTGCGGGGCTGGAGTTCGGCTCGATCGCCTCTGAGATCGCAGCCCCTGAGGCAGCGTCCAACCGCTGATCCTCGATCGGTGCAGTAGGCTCTGAATCAATGGTCGGAACCGATGCGTGTGCGGCCTCCAAGGCGCTGTTCGGCGGTAGAGCTATATCATGCCCATCGAGACAGTGCGGCGCGCTTGGCTGTGGCTCGAATCCGTCGAAGATCAAGTCCCCACGGATGTCAGCCGTGTAGTTTAGGCCTCCAAACCTGACCTGATGGCCAGGGGCGTAGCTTTCGATCTTCTCAAGGTGGCCAAGCGAATTGGCCCGCAGTGCGAAGCCGCCGAAGACGAAGATATGTCCGGGGAGAAAAGTCTCACCCTGGACTGCATCGTTGTTGATGATCGAAGGAGCCATCGGGCCTAAAAGCGATGACACAGAGGAACTCTCATCGAAGCACCAATGTCGGTGTCAAAACCGGCGGATCTCGGGTAGGGGGTCCTGAACTGTGCGTCTAGGCCGGATGGTAACAGGAGGCAAGGAACACGATGTTTTACCCAGGTTCGGGCCCTCTTTATGGAGGTAAAACCCTACGTCCTGCTTGATTAATATTGATGATATGGGTAGTACAAGAGTAGATCTACCACGAGATCAAGGAGGCTAAACCCTAGAAGCTAGCCTATGGTATGATTGTTGATGTGTATGTTGTCCTACGGACTAAAACCCTCCGGTTTATATAGACACCGGAGAGGGTTAGGGTTACACAAAGTCGGTTACAATGGTAGGAGATCTTGAATATCCGCATCGCCAAGCTTGCCTTCCACGCCAAGGAAAGTCCCATCCGGACACGGGACGAAGTCTTCAATCTTGTATCTTCATAGTCCTGGAGTCCGGCTACCCGAACACCCCCTAATCCAGGACTCCCTCAGCCATGATTGCTAAGGTAACATCTACTGAGCCTCATGTGGATACTAGCACTACTTCTAGTCAAAATGCTATATTGCCATGTGCTAGTCCTTGTAATTCATCTACTCACAATGTTGGTACATCTTGTGATGAATTGCTTTCCTTGCCTTGTTGCTCTAACGATGAAGCTTATACTTCCTCTAGTACTTGTGTTGAGACTAACCATGTAGAGGAAATCAAAGAGCTCAAGGCCCAAGTCACTTCTTTGAAGAAAGACTTGGAAAAGAGTCATGAAGGGAAATCCACACTCAACAATATCTTGCGTGTGCAAAAATCCCCCAATGACAAAGGTGGACTTGGATTCAACTCCAATAAGAAGAAGAAGTCCAAGATGATCAAGAAGAAGGGCCAAGAACAAGTCAAGAATTCGGCCAAGATTATTTGCTTCAAGTGCAAGATTGAAGGGAATCATGTTAGATCTTGCCCATTGAAGAAGAAACCCATTAGTGA
Source organism: Triticum urartu (assembly GCF_003073215.2). NCBI lineage: Eukaryota > Viridiplantae > Streptophyta > Magnoliopsida > Poales > Poaceae > Triticum > Triticum urartu. Next base: position 477,627,480 of record NC_053025.1, read on the forward strand.
CAAGCAACAAGGGAAGCGGCCACAAGTTCATTCTCATGCTCAACCTCAAGTTGAATAAAAGCCTCTTCCCAAGAAGACTCAAGCTTATGCTTCTCAAGTTGAGAAATCAAGTGAGAAGAAAGTGAAGAGTAGACGTTGCTACCTATGTCGCGAGAAAGGTCACCTCGCCTCTTCATGCACTAGTGGTAACTTATCCAACCTAATTATTATTAATGATATCTATTCTCTTGGGAAGGATAATGTTGGCAATGTGTTTGCCAAATTTGTTGGTGCTCAAAGTGGTGTCAAGAAAAGAACCATTTGGGTAGCCAAGCCTATTGTGACTAACCTCTTAGGACCCAACTTGTTTGGGGACCAACAAGCTCAAACTTGATCAATAGGTGATATAGGAGGTCATTGGAGACTTGGCTACATTATGAAGAATTAAGGGGACTTCATCATTCTTATTGTCTCAAGCCAAGTCATTCGGATGATCAAGTTTCTATCTTGTATCCAATGTTCCTCCTTGCGGTAACTCGTGCTTAAAGTGTCTACATTGATAGTTACTTGCCCCTTTGCATGTTTGGTTTCGTTCCTTGCATGTGTTTGTATATGTTGTGCTTCCAACTTGATTATATTGAGCAATCAAGTATGTGTGTGTTGGTTTGCCCATCATGTACATGTGTGTCATTCGTTGAGCCTTTGTGCATCTTGGTCTTATCTTAGTTGGCTCTTGTGAGAGATTAATGGAATATCCCATTGTGGGGGAGTGATGTGCTTTATGCACCTCACAATCCTATAAATGTGTGTACATGAGTAATACCATCTAGTATTGATATTACAAGATTATCTAGTCGCTATGTGGTATGTCTTCTCATGAGAAATTCAAATTCTAAATAGTCCATTAATTATCTCTTGTTGGATCCTTTAATTGCCTCTTGTCTATCTTTAATTGGTATCACATTATGGGGGAGTGATATGCTATGTGTATATTACTAGCCTAGAAAATGTGTACATTTGAGATATTGTCATCTAGAGTTGATATTGTAAATTATCTTGTTCCTAGGTGGCATGTTAGCTCTACAAGTTGCAATTTGCTTTTTGTTTGGTGTGAAGATGATGTCGGATATCCTTGCTATCTACCACCGGGAATTATTTCCAAAAATACTTCTTGTCTTTTGACAATTAGTACTTGAAGGAAATATGCCCTAGAGGCAATAATAAAGTTATTATTTATTTCCTTATATCATGATAAATGTTTATTATTCATGCTAGAATTGTATTAACCGGAAACATAATACATGTGTTGAATACATAGACAAACAGAGTGTCACTAGTATGCCTCTACTTGACTAGCTCGTTAATCAAAGATGGTTATGTTTCCTAACCATGACAAAAGAGTTGTTATTTGATTAACGGGATCACATCATTAGGAGAATGATGTGATTGACATGACCCATTCCATTAGCTTAGCACCCGATCGTTTAGTATGTTGCTATTGCTTTCTTCATGACTTATACATGTTCCTATGACTATGAGATTATGCAACTCCCGTTTGCCGGAGGAACACTTTGTGTGCTACCAAATGTCACAACGTAACTGGGTGATTATAAAGGAGCTCTACAGGTGTCTCCAAAGGTACATGTTGGGTTGGCGTATTTCGAGATTAGGATTTGTCACTCCGATTGTCGGAGAGGTATCTCTGGGCCCTCTCGGTAATGCACATCACATAAGCCTTGCAAGCATTGCAACTAATGAGTTAGTTGTGAGATGATGTATTACGGAACGAGTAAAGAGACTTGCCGGTAACGAGATTGAACTAGGTATTGAGATACCGACGATCGAATCTCGGGCAAGTAACATACCGATGACAAAGGGAACAACGTATGTTGTTATGCGGTCTGACCGATAAAGATCTTCGTAGAATATGTAGGAGCCAATATGAGCATCCAGGTTCCGCTATTGGTTATTGACCGGAGACATGTCTCGGTCATGTCTACATTGTTCTCGAACCCGTAGGGTCCGCACGCTTAAGGTTTCGATGACAGTTATATTATGAGTTTATGAGTTTTGATGTACCGAAGTTAGTTCGGAGTCCCGGATGTGATCACGGACATGACGAGGAGTCTCGAAATGGTCGAGACATAAAGATTGATATATTGGACGGACTATATTCGGACACCGGAAGTGTTCCGGGTGATTTCGGAGAAAACCGGAGAGCCGGAGGGTTACCGGAACCCCCCCGGGAGAAGTAATGGGCCATATGGGCCTTAGTGGAGAGAGAGAGGGGCAGCCAAAGGTGGGCCGCGCGCCTCCTCCCCCCTGGTCCGAATTGGACTAGGAGAGGGGGGGCGGCGCCCCCCTTTTCCTTCTCCCTCCCCACTTCTTTCCCCTAGTAGGTCACTCCTACTAGGAGGAGGACTCCTCCTTGGTGCCGCCTATAGGGCCGGCCGGCCTCCCTCCCCTTGATCTTTTATATTACGGGGGCAGGGGGCACCCCTAGACACACAGTGATCCACGTGGATCGTTTTCTTAGCCGTGTGCGGTGCCCCCCTCCACCATAATCCTCGATAATATTGTAGCGGTGCTTAGGTGAAGCCCTGCGACGGTATAACATCAATATCGTCACCATGCCGTCGTGCTGACGGAACTCTTCCCCGACACTTTGCTGGATCGGAGTCCGGGGATCGTCATCGAGCTGAACGTGTGCTAAAACTCGGAGGTGCCGTAGTTTTGGTGCTTGATCGGTTGGGCCGTGAAGACGTACGGCTACATCAACCGCGTTGTCATAACGCTTCCACTGTCGGTCTACGAGGGTATGTAGACTACACTCTCCCCTCTCGTTGCTATGCATCACCATGATCTTGTGTGTGCGTAGGAAAATTTGGAAATTACTACGTTCCCCAAAAGTGGCATCCGAGCCTAGGTTTTATGTGTTGATGTTGTCCACGAGTAGAACACAAGTGAGTTGTGGGCTATATAAGTCATACTGTTTACCAGCATATCATACTTTGGTTCGGCGGTATTGTTGGATGAAGCAGCCCGGACCGACATTACGTGTACGCTTACGCGAGACTGGTTCTACCGACGTGCTTTGCACACAGATGGCTGGCGGGGGTCAGTTTCTACAACTTTAGTTGAACCGAGTGTGGCTACGCCCGGTCCTTGCGAAGGTTAAAACAGCACCAACTTGACAAACTATCATTGTGGTTTTTGATGCGTAGGTAAGATTGGTTCTTGCTTAAGCCCGTAGCAGCCACGTAAAACTTGCAACAACAAAGTAGAGGACGTCTAACTTGTTTTTGCAGGGCATGTTGTGATGTGATATGGTCAAGACATGATGCTAAATTTTATTGTATGAGATGATCATGTTTGTAACCGAGTTATCGGCCAACTGGCAGGAGCCATATGGTTGTCGCTTTATTGTATGCAATTGCAATCGCCCTGTAATGCTTTACTTTATCACTAAGCGGTAGCGATAGTCTGAGAAGCATAGTATGGCGAGACGACAACGATGCTACGATGGAGATCAAGGTGTCGCGCTGCGGTGACGATGGTGATCATGACGGTGCTTCAAGATGGAGATCGCACAAGCACAAGATGATGATGGCCATATCATATCACTTATATTGATTGCATGTGATGTTTATCTTTTATGCATCTTATCTTGCTTTGATTGACGGCAGCATTTTAGATGATCTCTCACTAATTATCAAGAAGTGTTCTCCCTGAGTATGCACCGTTGCGAAAGTTCTTCGTGCTGAGACACCACGTGATGATCGGGTGTGATAGGCTCTACGTTCAAATTACACGGTGCAAAACAGTTGCACACCCAGCAATACTCAGGTTAATACTTGACGAGCCATAGCATATACAGATATGGCCTCGGAACACAGAGACCGAAAGGTCGAGCGTGAATCATATAGTAGATATGATCAACATAGCGATGTTCACCAATGAAACTACTCCATCTCACGTGATGATCGGACATGGTTTAGTTGATTTGGATCACGTAATCACTTAGAGGATTAGAGGGATGTCTATCTAAGTGGGAGTTCTTTAGTAATATGATTAATTGAACCTAAATTTATCATGAACTTAGTACCTGATAGTATCTTGCTTGTTTATGTTTGATTGTAGATAGATGGCCCGTGCTGTTGTTCCGTTGAATTTTAATGCGTTCCTTGAGAAAGCAAAGTTGAAAGATGATGGTAGCAATTACACGGACTGGGTCCGTAACTTGAGGATTATCCTCATTGCTGCACAGAAGAATTACGTCCTGGAAGCACCGCTGGGTGCCAGGCCTGCTGCTGGAGCAACACCAGATGTTATGAACGTCTGGCAGAGCAAAGCTGATGACTACTCGATAGTTCAGTGTGCCATGCTTTACGGCTTAGAATCGGGACTTCAACGACGTTTTGAACGTCATGGAGCATATGAGATGTTCCAGGAGTTGAAGTTAATATTTCAAGCAAATGCCCGGATTGAGAGATATGAAGTCTCCAATAAGTTCTATATAGCTGCAAGATGGAGGAGAACAGTTCTGTCAGTGAGCATATACTCAAAATGTCTGGGTATAATAATCACTTGATTCAATTGGGAGTTAATCTTCCAGATGATTGCGTCATTGACAGAATTCTCCAATCACTGCCACCAAGCTACAAGAGCTTCGTGATGAACTATAATATGCAAGGGATGAATAAGACTATTCCCGAGCTCTTCGCAATGCTGAAAGCTGCGGAGGTAGAAATCAAGAAGGAGCATCAAGTGTTGATGGTCAACAAGACCACTAGTTTCAAGAAAAAGGGCAAAGGGAAGAAGAAGGGGAACTTCAAAAAGAACAGCAAGCAAGTTGCTGCTCAAGAGAAGAAACCCAAACCTGGACCTAAGCCTGAAACTGAGTGCTTCTACTGCAAGCAGACTGGTCACTGGAAGCGGAACTGCCCCAAGTATTTGGCGGATAAGAAGGATGGCAAGGTGAACAAAGGTATATGTGATATACATGTTATTGATGTGTACCTTACTAATGCTCGCAGTAGCACCTGGGTATTTGATACTGGTTCTGTTGCTAATATTTGCAACTCGAAACAGGGACTACGGATTAAGCGAAGATTGGCTAAGGACGAGGTGACGATGCGCGTGGGAAACGGTTCCAAAGTCGATGTGATCGCGGTCGGCGCGCTAACTCTACATCTACCTTCGGGATTAATATTAGACCTAAATAATTGTTATTTGGTGCCAGCGTTAAGCATGAACATTATATCTGGATCTTGTTTGATGCGAGACGGTTATTCATTTAAATCAGAGAATAATGGTTGTTCTATTTATATGAGTAATATCTTTTATGGTCATGCACCCTTGAAGAATGGTCTATTCTTACTGAATCTCGATAGTAGTGACACACATATTCATAATGTTGAAGCCAAAAGATGCAGAGTTGATAATGATAGTGCAACTTATTTGTGGCACTGCCGTTTAGGTCATATCGGTGTAAAGCGCATGAAGAAACTCCATACTGATGGACTTTTGGAACCACTTGATTATGAATCACTTGGTACTTGCGAACCATGCCTCATGGGAAAGATGACTAAAACACCGTTCTCCGGTACTATGGAGAGAGCAACATATTTGTTGGAAATCATACATACAGATGTATGTGGTCCGATGAATATTGAGGCTCGTGGCGGATATCGTTATTTTCTCACCTTCACAGATGACTTAAGCAGATATGGGTATATCTACTTAATGAAACATAAGTCTGAAACGTTTGAAAAGTTCAGAGAATTTCAGAGTGAAGTTGAAAATCATCGTAACAAGAAAATAAAGTTTCTACGATCTGATCATGGAGGAGAATATTTGAGTTACGAGTTTGGTATACATTTGAAACAATGCGGAATAGTTTCGCAACTCACGCCACCCGGAACACCACAGCGTAATGGTGTGTCCGAACGTCATAATCGTACTTTACTAGATATGGTGCGATCTATGATGTCTCTTACTGATTTACCGCTATCGTTTTGGGGATATGCTCTAGAGACGGCCGCATTCACGTTAAATAGGGCACCATCAAAATCCGTTGAGACGACGCCTTATGAACTATGGTTTGGCAAGAAACCAAAGTTGTCGTTTCTGAAAGTTTGGGGTTGCGATGCTTATGTGAAAAAGCTTCAACCTGATAAGCTCGAACCCAAATCGGAGAAATGTGTCTTCATAGGATATCCAAAGGAAACTATTGGATACACCTTCTATCACAGATCCGAAGGCAAGACTTTTGTTGCTAAGTTCGGAAACTTTCTGGAGAAGGAGTTTCTCTCGAAAGAAGTGAGTGGGAGGAAAGTAGAACTTGACGAGGTAACTGTACCTGCTCCCTTATTGGAAAGTAGTACATCACAGAAACCAGTTTCTGTGACACCTACACCAATTAGTGAGGAAGCTAATGATAATGATCATGAAACTTCAGAACAAGATACTACTGAACCTCGTAGATCAACCAGAGTAAGATCCGCGCCAGAGTGGTACGGTAATCCTGTTCTGGAAGTCATGCTACTAGATCATGATGAACCTACGAACTATGAAGAAGCGACGGTGAGCCCAGATTCCGCAAAATGGCTTGAAGCCATGAAATCTGAGATGGGATCCATGTATGAGAACAAAGTATGGACTTTGGTTGACTTGCCCATGATCGGCAAGCAATTGAGAATAAATGGATCTTCAAGAAGAAGACTGACGCTCGATAATGTTACTGTCTACAAAGCTCGACTTGTCGCAAAAGGTTTTCGACAAGTTCAAGGGATTGACTATGATGAGACCTTCTCACCCGTAGCGATGCTTAAGTCTGTCCGAATCATGTTAGCAATTGCCGCATTTTATGATTATGAAATTTGGCAAATGGATGTCAAAACTGCATTCCTGAATGGATTTCTGGAAGAAGAGTTGTATATGATGCAACCGGAAGGTTTTGTCGATCCAAAGGGAGCTAACAAAGTGTGCAAGCTCCAGCGATCCATTTATGGACTGGTGCAAGCCTCTCGGAGTTGGAATAAACGCTTTGATAGTGTGATCAAAGCATTTGGTTTTATACAGACTTTTGGAGAAGCCTGTATTTACAAGAAAGTGAGTGGGAGCTCTGTAGCATTTCTGATATTATATGTAGATGACATATTACTAATCGGAAATGATATAGAATTTCTGGATAGCATAAAAGGATACTTGAATAAAAGTTTTTCAATGAAAGACCTCGGTGAAGCTGCCTACATATTGGGCATCAAGATCTATAGAGACAGATCGAGACGCTTAATTGGACTTTCACAAAGCACATACCTTGACAAAGTTTTGAAAAAGTTCAAAATGGATCAAGCAAAGAAAGGATTCTTGCCTGTGTTACAAGGTGTGAAATTGAGTAAGACTCAATGCCCGACCAATGCAGAAGATAGAGAGAAAATGAAAGATGTTCCCTATGCTTCAGCCATAGGCTCTATCATGTATGCAATGTTGTGTACCAGACCTGATGTGTGTCTTGCTATAAGTCTAGCAGGGAGGTACCAAAGTAATCCAGGAGTGGATCACTGGACAGCGGTCAAGAACATCCTGAAATACCTGAAAAGGACTAAGGATATGTTTCTCATATATGGAGGTGACAAAGAGCTCATCGTAAATGGTTACGTTGATGCAAGCTTTGACACTGATCCGGACGATTCTAAATCGCAAACCGGATACGTGTTTACATTAAACGGTGGAGCTGTCAGTTGGTGCAGTTCTAAACAAAGCGTTGTGGCGGGATCTACATGTGAAGCGGAGTACAAGCAACGAAGGAGTCTGGATGAAGGAGTTCATATCCGATCTAGGTGTCATACCTAGTGCATCGGGTCCAATGAAAATCTTTTGTGACAATACTGGTGCAATTGCCTTGGCAAAGGAATCCAGATTTCACAAGAGAACCAAACATCAAGAGACGCTTCAATTCCATCCGGGATCTAGTCCAGGTGGGAGACATAGAGATTTGCAAGATACATACGGATCTGAATGTTGCAGACCCGTTGACTAAGCCTCTTCCACGAGCAAAACATGATCAGCACCAAAGCTCCATGGGTGTTAGAATCATTACTGTGTAATCTAGATTATTGACTCTAGTGCAAGTGGGAGACTGAAGGAAATATGCCCTAGAGGCAATAATAAAGTTATTATTTATTTCCTTATATCATGATAAATGTTTATTATTCATGCTAGAATTGTATTAACCGGAAACATAATACATGTGTGAATACATAGACAAACAGAGTGTCACTAGTATGCCTCTACTTGACTAGCTCGTTAATCGAAGATGGTTATGTTTCCTAACCATGAACAAAAGAGTTGTTATTTGATTAACGGGATCACATCATTAGAAGAGATATGTGATTGACATGACCCATTCCATTAGCTTAGCACCCGATCGTTTAGTATGTTGCTATTGCTTTCTTCATGACTTATACATGTTCCTATGACTATGAGATTATGCAACTCCCGTTTTACGGAGGAACACTTTGTGGTGCTACCAAACGTCACAACGTAACTGGGTGATTATAAAGGAGCTCTACAGGTGTCTCCAAAAGTGGACATGTTGGGTTGGCGTATTTCGAGATTAGGATTTGTCACTCCGATTGTCGGAGAGGTATCTCTGGGCCTCTTCGGTAATGCACATCACATAAGCCTTGCAAGCATTACAACTAATGAGTTAGTTGTGAGATGATGTATTACGGAACGAGTAAAGAGACTTGCCGGTAACGAGATTGAACTAGGTATTAAGATACCGACGATCGAATCTCGGGCAAGTAACATACCGATGACAAAGGGAACAACGTATGTTGTTATGCGGTCTGACCGATAAAGATCTTCGTAGAATATGTGGGAGCCAATATGAGCATCCAGGTTCCGCTATTGGTTATTGACCGTAGACATGTCTCGATCATGTCTACATTGTTCTCAAACCTGTAGGGTCCGCACGTTTAAGGTTTCGATGACAGTTATATTATGAGTTTATGAGTTTTGATGTACTGAAGTTAGTTCGGAGTCCCGGATGTGATCACGGACATGACGAGGAGTCTCGAAATGGTCGAGACATAAAGATTGATATATTGGACGGCTATATTCGGACACCGGAAATGTTCCGGGTGATTTCGGAGAAAACCGAAGTATCGGAGGGTTACCGGAACCCCCCGGGAGAAGTAATGGGCCATATGGGCTTTAGTGGAGAGAGAGAAGGGCAGCCAGGGTGGGCCGCACGCCTCCTCCCCCTGGTCCAAATTGGACTAGGAGAGGGGGGGCGGCGCCCCCTTTCCTTCTCCCTCCCCACTTCCTTCCCCCTCCTAGTAGGAGTCCTACTCCTACTAGGAGGAGGACTCCTCCTTGGCGCGCCTATAGGGCCAGCCGGCCTCCTCCCCTTGCTCCTTTATATACGGGGGCAGGGGGCACCCCTAGACACATAAGTTGATCCACGTGATCGTTTTTTTAGCCGTGTGCGGTGCCCCATTTCACCATAATCCTCGATAATATTGTAGCGGTGCTTAGGCGAAGCCCTGCGACGGTAGAACATCAAGATCGTCACCACGCCGTCGTACTGACGGAATTCTTCCCCGACGCTTTGCTGGATCGAAGTCCGGGGATCGTCATCGAGCTAAACGTGTGCTAAAACTCGAAGGTGCCGTAGTTTCGGTGCTTGATCGGTCGGGCCGTGAAGACGTACGATTACATCAACCGCGTTGTGCTAACGCTTCCGCTGTCGGTCTACAAGGGTACGTAGATCACACTCTCCCCTCTCGTTGCTATACATCACCATGATCTTGCGTGTGCGTAGGAATTTTTTTGAAATTACTACGTTCCCCAACACTTTTGACAATTTGTACTCACTTATGTGTGGTAGAAATTTTTGATCATCTTTACATTGGCTTTTGCTTTTATTTGCCCTTTCTCTTGCCAAGGTTTGTATCAACTCCCTTTGTCTTCCATACCACTTGTGGATCTTGTGTATTTCTTGATCTTGTCTAGTGTTTTCTAGATATAGTGAAAGTGGTAATCCCACCTTGTGCATTTTGTATTCAAATGCAAATTCTCTATAATGCACTAGTCTTGGGGGAGCTATCCTATTTTCTATAAAACACTCATCTTGTGATCCTTATCAAGTGTGTGTTTGTGGAAGGCAAGCCGTTTCTTTTTGGTGCTTTGTGCCATCATGAAACTTTGTAGAGAGCTTGGTTTGTTTTGAACCATCCTCTCTTTTGGGAGTTTGATGTCTCTTCTTTGTGTATATCAATGGATATCTCATTCCTTGTTGTATCCATTATGGATATCCTCCAAGTGATGATTTATTCATTTGGTATCTTTTCTTCGCTTGGTTTTTCTTTGTCTTTTGGTCTCAGTTCTTGAAAGTCTTGAGCATGCATATTAACTTCGTGTAGTATCTTTGGCATGCTTTCTTTGTTTGACCCAATATATAGGGGGTACTCCACCAAGTCTCAAAATTGGATGAGATGTGCATGAAATTCATTTTCATATCTATATGCACATATTTATGTGGAGTTTGTCCTATGTGTTGTTGGTTCTCTAACTCTTTTGTCCCAATGAGGTTGGGTACCATTTTGTTTGTGTTGTTGTTCTAGGAACAAGTGGAGATGCATTGGATGCTCGGCTCACCCACAAGGAAGGAGTTGTCACCATGTGCTTATTGGAGTCAAGCTAGGATGATCAATGAACTACATTGTACCTTCTATTGGTATCTACTACATCCTTCCAATGTTATCTCGGTAACAAGTATCTTCATATACTTCATGCACACATTCCTTGCATCAACCTTGTGTAGGTTGTATCATGGCATGTTATCCATTCTTTCTTGTGATACTTGTTTCCTTTCTCAAAGCATCCCAACAATGATGTCTTGTTGCTAGTTGTGATGTCTTTGATGTTCGTGTGGCTGGAATTCATTTATATGCAATAAGACCATATCTAGCCTTGTGCCATGCTCTCAAGCAAATATCTTATTGGT
>NC_053025.1:477639475-477731798 GCF_003073215.2 Triticum urartu
GTACCGGGTAGTTACGGGAGAAGCAATGGGCCTTGATGGGCTTTAGTGGGAAGAGGAGAAAGGGCCAAGGGGCTGCTGCGCCCCCCCTCCCCTCTAGTCCGAATTGGACTAGGGAAAAGGGGGCCGGCCACCTCTCCTTCTCCTCCACTTCCTTCTCCCTTCCTCCCCTCTTGGTGGACTCCTACTAGGACTTGGAGTCCTAGTAGGACTCCACATCCTGGCCGCACCTAGCCTTGGCCGGCCTCCTCCTCCTCCATCCTTTATATACTGAGGCAAGGGGCACCCCATAGACACAAGTTGATCCACGTGATCTATTCCTTAGCCGTGTGCGGCGCCCCCAGCCACCATAGTCCTCGATAATATTGTAGCGGTGCTTAGGCGAAGCCCTGCAACAGTAGTACGTCAAGATCGTCACCACGCCGTCGTGCTGACGGAACTCTTCCCTGACACTTTGCTGGATCGGAGTCCGGGGATCGTCATCGAGCTGAACATGTGCTAGAACTCGGAGGTGCCGTAGTTTCGGTGCTTGATCGGTCGGGCCGTGAAGACGTACGACTACATCAACAAAACGCTTCCGTTGTCGATCTTCTAGGTATGTAGATCATACTCTCCCCTCTCGTTGCTATGCATCACCATGATCTTGCGTGTGCGTAGGAATTTTTTTGAAATTACTACGTTCCCCAACAGTGGCATCCGAGCCAGGTTTTATATGTTGATGTTATATGCACGACTAGAACACAAGTGAGTTGTGGGCGATATAAGTCATACTGCCTACCAGCATGTCATACTTTGGTTCGGCGGTATTGTTGGACGAGATGACCCGGACCGACATTACGCGTACGCTTACGCGAGACCAGTTCTCCCGACGTGCTTTGCACATAGGTGGCTTGCGGGCGACAGTCTCTCCAACTTTAGTTGAACCAAGTGTGGCTACGCCCGGTCCTTGCGAAGGTTAAAACGGAGTCAAATTGACAAACTATCGTTGTGGTTTTGATGCGTAGGTGAGATTGGTTCTTACTTAAGCCCGTAGCAGCCACGTAAAACTTGCAACAACAAAGTAGAGGACGTCTAACTTATTTTTGCAGGGCATGTTGTGATGTGATATGGCCAAGACATGATGCTAAATTTTATTGTATGAGATGATCATGTTTTGTAACCGAGTTATCGGCAACTGGCAGGAGCCATATGGTTGTCGCTTTATTGTATGCAATGCAATCGCGATGTAATGTTTTACTTTATTACTAAGCGGTAGTGATAGTCGTGGAAGCATAAAATTGGCGAGACGACAACGATGCTACGATGGAGATCAAGGTGTCGCGCCGGTGACGATGGTGATCATGACGGTGCTTCGGAGATGGAGATCACAGGCACAAGATGATGATGGCCATATCATATCACTTATATTGATTGCATGTGATGTTTATCTTTTGTGCATCTTATCTTGCTTTGATTGACGGTAGCATTATAAGATGATCTCTCGCTAATTATCAAGAAGTGTTCTCCCTGAGTATGCACCGTTGCGAAAGTTCTTCGTGCTGAGACACCACGTGATGATCGGGTGTGATAGGTTCTACGTTCAAATACAACGGGTGCAAAACAGTTGCACACGCGGAATACTCAGGTTATACTTGACGAGCCAAGCATATACAGATATGGCCTCGGAACACGGAGACCGAAAGGTCGAGCATGAATCATATAGTAGATATGATCAACATAGTGATGTTCACCAATGAAACTACTCCATCTCACGTGATGATCGGACATGGTTTAGTTGATTTGGATCACGTGATCACTTAGAGGATTAGAGGGATGTCTATCTAAGTGGGAGTTCTTAAGTAATATGATTAAAATGAACTTAAATTTATCATGAACTTAGTCCTGGTAGTATTTTGCAAATTATGTTGTAGATCAATAGCTCGCGTTGTTGCTTCCCTGTGTTTATTTTGATATGTTCCTAGAGAAAATTGTGTTGAAAGATGTTAGTAGCAATGATGCGGATTGGATCCATAATCTGAGGATTATCCTCATTGCTGCACAGAAGAATTATGTCCTTGATGCACCGCTAGGTGACAGACCTATTGCAGGAGCAGATGCAGACGTTATGAACGTTTGGCTAGCTCAATATGATGACTACTTGATAGTTTAGTGCACCAGGCTTAAAGGCTTAGAATCGGGACTTCAAAGACGTTTTGAACATCATGGAGCATATGAGATGTTCCAGGAGTTGAAGTTAATATTTCAAGCAAATACCTGAGTTGAGAGATATGAAGTCTCCAACAAGTTCTATAGCTAAAAGATGGAGGAGAATCGCTCAACTAGTGAGCATGTACCCAGATTGCCTGAGTACTACAATCGCTTGAATCAAGTGGGAGTTAATCTTCCAGATAAGATAGTGATTGACAGAATTCTCTAGTCACCATCACCAAGTTAGTAGAACTTCGTGATGAACTATAATATGCAAGGGATGACAAAAATAAATCCCAAGCTCTTCGTGATGCTGAAATCGACGAAGGTAGAAATCAAGAAAAACATCAAGTTGATGGTTAACAAGACCACTAGTTTCAAGAAAAGGGCAAAGGGAAGAAGGGGAACTTCAAGAAGAACGGCAAGCAAGTTGCTCAAGTGAAGAAGCCCAAGTCTGGTCCTAAGCCTGAGACTAAGTGCTTCTACTGCAAAGGGACTGGTCACTAGAAGCGGAACTACCCCAAGTGATTGGCGGATAAGAAGGATGGCAAAGTGAACATAAGTATATTTGATATACATCTTATTAATGTGTACTTTACTAGTGTTTATAGCAACCCCTCAGTATTTGATACTAGTTCAGTTGCTAAGATTAGTAACTTGAAACAGGAGTTGCAGAATAAACAGAGACTAGTTAAGGGTGAAGTGACGATGTGTGTTGGAAGTGGTTCCAAGATTGATATGATCATCATCGCACACTCCCTATAATTTCGGGATTAGTGTTGAACCTAAATAAGTGTTATTTGGTGTTTGCGTTCAGCATGAATATGATTTGATCATGTTTATTGTAATACGGTTATTCATTTAAGTAAGAGAATAAATTGTTGTTCTGTTTACATGAATAAAACCTTATATGGTTACACACCCAATGAAAATAGTTCGTTGGATCTCGATCGTAATGATACACATAATCATAATATTGAAACCAAAAGATGCAAAGTTAATAATGATAGTGCAACTTATTTGTGGCACTGCCGTTTAGGTCATATTGGTGTAAAGCGCATGAAGAAACTCCATGCTGATGGGCTTTTGGAATCACTTGATTATGAATCAGTTGATGCTTGCGAACCATGCCTCATGGGAAGATGACTAAGACTCCGTTCTTTGGAACAATGGCGCGAGCAACAGATTTGTTGGAAATCATACATACTGATGTATGTGGTCCGATGAATATTGAGGCTCGCGACATGTATCATTATTTTTTGATCTTCACAGATGATTTGAGTAGATATGAGTATATCTACTTGATGAAACATAAGTCTGAAACATTTGAAAAGTTCAAAGAATTTCAGAGTGAAGTGAAAAATCATCGTAACAAGAAAATAAAGTTTCTACGATCTGATCGTAGAGAAGAGTATTTGAGTTACGAGTTTGGCTTTCAGTTAAAAACAATGTGAAATAGTTTCACTACTCACGCCACCTGGAACACCACAATGTAATGGTGTGTCCGAACGTCATAACCGTACTTTATTAGATATGGTGCGATCTATGATGTCTCTTACCGATCTACCACTATCGTTTTGGGGTTATGCATTAGAGACAGCTGCATTCACGTTAAATAGGGCACCATCTAAATCCGTTGAGACGACACCGTATGAACTATGGTTTGGCAACAAACCTAAGCTGTTGTTTCTTAAAGTTTGAGGTTGCAATGCTTATGTGAAAAAGTTTCAACCTGATAAGCTCAAACCCAAATCGGAGAAATGTGTCTTCATAGGATATCCAAAGGAAACTATTGGATACACCTTCTATCACAGATCCGAAGGCAAGACTTTTGTTGCTAAATTCGGAAACTTTCTAGAGAAGGAGTTTCTCTCAAAAGAAGTGAGTGGGAGGAAAGTAGAAAACTTGATAAGGTAATTGTACCTTCTCCCTTATTGGAAAGTAGTTCATCACAGAAATCTGTTCTTGTGACTACTACACCAATTAGTGAGGAAAATAATGATGATGATCATGTAACTTCAGATCAAGTTACTACCGAATCTCGTAGGTAAACGAGAGTAAGATCCGCACCAGAGTGGTACAGTAATCCTGTTTTAGAAGTCATGTTACTAGACCATGACGAACTTGCGAACTATGAGGAAGCGATGATGAGCCCAGATTCCGCGAAATGGTTTGAGGCCATGAAATCTGAGATATGATCCATGTATGAGAACAAAGTATGGACTTTGATGGATTTGCCCGATGATCGGCAAGCCATAAAAATAAATGGATCTTCAAGAGGAAGACGGACGCTGATAGTAGTGTTATTATCTACAAAGCTATAATTGTCGCAAAAGGTTTTTCGACAAGTTCAAGGTGTTGACTACGATGAGAGATTCTCACTCGTATCTATGCTTAAGTCTGTCCGAATCATGTTAGCAATTGCCGCATTTTATGAAATCTGGCAAATGGATAAACAAAACTGAATTCCTTAATGGGTATTGAAGAAGAGTTGTATACGATGCAACTAGAAGGTTTTGTCAATCCGAAAGGTACTAACAAAATGTGCAAGATCCAGCGATCCATCTGTGAACTGGTGCAAGCATCTCGGAGTTGGAATATACGCTTTGATGAGTTGATCAAAGCATATAGTTTTATACAGACTTGCGGTGAAGCCTGTATTTACAAGAAAGTGAGTGGGAGCACTACGGCATTTTTGATAAGTATATGTGAATGACATATTGTTGATCGGAAATAATGTAGAATTATTCTGTAAAGCATAAAGGAGTGTTTGAAAGGAGTTTTTCAAAGAAAGACTTCGGTGAAGCTGCTTACATATTGAGCTTCAAGATCTATAGAGATAGATCAAGACGCTTGATAAGTTTTTCCAATGAGTACATACCTTGACAAGATTTTGAAGTAATTCAAAATGGAGCAGTCAAAGAAAGAGTTCTTGCTTGTATTACAAGGTGTGAAGTTCAGTAAGACTCAAAGCCCGACCACGGCAGAAGATAGAAAGAGAATGAAAGTCATTCCCTATGCCTTGGCCATAGGTTCTATAAAGTATGTCATGTTGTGTACCAGATCTATTGTATAACCTGCACTGATTTGGCAAGGGAGTACAATAGTTGTCGGTGTACTAGAGTAGGGGTACCCTAGTATCCCGAACTTGTGCACGGGCAGTCGCGGCATCCCGCGGCAAGGCTTGCCGGTGACCGCCAAGGTCCTCCGTGGTTCCTTTGGAGCCATTCAAGAACAAAGTGTCCAAGTCAAGAAGACAAGACCCCGGCAAGAGGAGCTTGCCGGGAAGGCCACTCAAGGCATTTCAAGGAACTTGCCGCGGCGCACCACGCGTTCCGGCAAGGCCCGGTGAGCGACAAGCTCCCGGACGCGACAAGACAACGATCGCGGCAAGGCGCTTGCCGCGGCAAGCCACCTCTCCGCGCCCGCGCTCCAGCACATCCACCAACGTGTCGCTCTGGGGTCCTTCCAGGCGTACGTGGCAGAAGGCTGTGCAGCTAGGGACGTGCGGTGGCAAGCGGCGCTGACAAGATCGCCATCGTGGCGAACGGTGGCGTCCCTGGCGGTCCCTTTTCGCACTGTTTAGGCGACACAGACGGGCATTTAAGACCCTTGTCCCCTGCCGTCAGGGTTAGGTATGATACACTGTAGCAGGTAGCTGTGCCTACCACAGCACCTTTCCATTTTTGCCCTTTACCTCCGTTGCCACCTGTCGGTAGCCCCTTGAGCATATAAAAGGAGGCCCGTGTGCAACGTAGAGGGGAGGGAGCCAGTTCGAACACTCACGCTCGGTCTTGCTAGCCGCTGGTGTGTACTGTAGTACTCCGCGCTCCCGAGCTAGAAATCAATACAAAACCACAAAGCAGGAGTAGGGTTTTACGCATCCGTGCGGCCCGAACCTGGGTAAATCGCTCGCGTGCATCGCCTCGATTTGCTCTTTGCACGATCTCCGCCCCCGCCGAACCGAAAGGGACCCGGCCCGCCGGTCCCATAGGTGCCCGTGGATCAGTACCCCGGCAATAGTGATCTAGGAGTAGATCACTGGACAGCGGTCAGAATTATCCTTAGTGAAATAAGGATATGTTTCTCGATTATGGACGTGACAAAAAAGGTTCATCGTAAAGGGTTACGTCGATGCAAGTTTTTGACACTGATCTAGAAGACTCTAAGTCTCGGTCTAGATACATATTGAAAGTGGGAGCAATTAGCTAGAGTAGCTCCAAGCAGAGCATTGTTGACATAGAAATTTGCAAAATACATGCGGATCTGAATGTGGCGGACCCGTTGACTAAGATTCTCTCACAAGCAAAACATGATCACACCTTAGTACTCTTTGGGTGTTAATCACATAGCGATGTGAACTAGATTACTGACTCTAGTAAACCCTTTGGGTGTTGATCACATAACGATGTGAACTATGGGTGTTAATCACATGGTGATGTGAACTATTGCTGTTAAATCACATGGCGATGTGAACTAGATTATTGACTCTAGTGCAAGTGGGAGACTGAAGGAAATATGCCCTAGAGGCAATAATAAAGTTATTATTTATTTCCTTATATCATGATAAATGTTTATTATTCATGCTAGAATTGTATTAACCGGAAACATAATACTTGTGTGAATACATAGACAAACAAAGTGTCACTAGTATGCCTCTACTAGACTAGCTCGTTAATCGAAGATGGTTATGTTTCCTAACCATAAACAAAAGAGTTGTTATTTGATTAACGGGATCACATCATTAGGAGAATGATGTGATTGACATGACCCATTCCATTAGCTTAGCACTTGATCGTTTAGTATGTTGCTATTGCTTTCTTCATGACTTATACATGTTCCTATGACTATGAGATTATGCAACTCCCGTTTGCCAGAGGAACACTTTGGGTGCTACCAAACGTCACAACGTAACTGGGTGATTATAAAGGAGCTCTACAGGTGTCTCCAAAGGTACATGTTGGGTTGGCGTATTTCGAGATTAGGTTTTGTCACTCCGATTGTCGGAGAGGTATCTCTGGGCCCTCTCGGTAATGCACATCACTTAAGCCTTGCAAGCATTGCAACTAATGAGTTAGTTGCGGGATGATGTATTACAGAACGAGTAAAGAGACTTGCCGGTAACGAGATTGAACTAGGTATTGGATACCGACGATCGAATCTCGGGCAAGTAACATACCGATGACAAAGGGAACAACGTATGTTGTTATGCGGTCTGACCGATAAAGATCATCGTAGAATATGTAGGAGCCAATATGGGCATCCAGGTCCCGCTATTGGTTATTGACCGGAGACGTGTCTCGGTCATGTCTACATTGTTCTCGAACCCGTAGGGTCCGCACGCTTAAGGTTTCGATGACAGTTATATTATGAGTTTATGAGTTTTGATGTACCGAAGGAGTTCGGAGTCCCGGATGAGATCGGGGACATGACGAGGAGTCTCGAAATGGTCGAGACGTAAAGATTGATATATTGGACGACTATATTCGGACATCGGAAAGGTTCCGAGTGATTCGGGTATTTTTTGGAGTACCGGGTAGTTACGGGAGAAGCAATGGGCCTTGATGGGCTTTAGTGGGAAGAGGAGAAAGGGCCAAGGGGCTGCTGCGCCCCCTCCCCTCTAGTCCGAATTGGACTAGGGAAAAGGGGGCCGGCCACCTCTCCTTCTCCTCCACTTCCTTCTCCCTTCCTCCCCTCTTGGTGGACTCCTACTAGGACTTGGAGTCCTAGTAGGACTCCACATCCTGGCCGCACCTAGCCTTGGCCGGCCTCCTCCTCCTCCATCCTTTATATACTGAGGCAAGGGGCACCCCATAGACACAAGTTGATCCGCGTGATCTATTCCTTAGCCGTGTGCGGCGCCCCCAGCCACCATAGTCATCGATAATATTGTAGCGGTGCTTAGGCGAAGCCCTGCAGCAGTAGTACGTCAAGATTGTCACCACGCCGTCGTGCTGACGGAACTCTTCCCCGACACTTTGCTGGATCGGAGTCCGGGGATCGTCATCGAGCTGAACGTGTGCTAGAACTCGGAGGTGCCGTAGTTTCGGTGCTTGATCGGTCGGGCCGTGAAGACGTACGACTACATCAACCAAACGCTTCCGTTGTCGATCTACTAGGTATGTAGATCATACTCTCCCCTCTCGTTGCTATGCATCACCATGATCTTGCGTGTGCGTAGGAATTTTTTTGAAATTACTATGTTCCCCAACACCTGGATGTTTTGGGGGTACGTAGGTATATATAGGAGGAAGAAGTACGTCGGTTGAGCCACGAGGGGCCCACGAGGGGGAGGGCGCCCCCTGCCTCATGGCCACCTCGTTGGTTGCTTGACGTCCACTCCAAGTCCTCTAGATCACGTTTGTTCCAAAAATCATGCTCCCGAAGGTTTCATTTCGTTTGGACTCCGTTTGATATTCTTTTTCTGCGAAACACTGAAATAGGCAAAAAAAACAGCAATTTGGGCTGGGCCTCCGGTTAATAGGTTAGTCCTAAAAATAATATTAAAGTGTAAAATACAGCCCATTAACATCCAAAATAGATAATATAATAGCATGTAACAATCAAAAATTATAGATACCTTGGAGACGTATCAAGCATCCCCAAGCTTAATTCCTGCTCGTCCTCGAGTAGGTAAATGATAAAAATAGAATTTTTGATGTGGAATGCTTTCTAGAATATTCTTCAATGTATTTTTCTCTATTGTGGCATGAATGTTCAGATCCGAAAGATTCAAGATAAAAGTTTATTGTTGACATAAAAATAGTAATACTCCAAGTATGCTAATCAAGCAATTATGTCTTATCAAAATACCATAGCCAAAGAAAACTTATCCCTACAAAGTCATATAGTTTGGCCATGCTTCATTTTCGTCACACAAAATGCTCTCATCATGCACAACCCTGATGACAAGCCAAGCAATTGTTTCATACTTAGCCTTTTCAAACTCTTTCAACTTTTATGCAATATATGAGTGCGAGCCATGGACATAGAACTATGGGTGGAATAGAATATGATGCTTGAGGTTGTGTGAGAAGACAAAAGGGAGAAAGTCTCACATTGAAGCGGCTAATCAATGGGCTATGGAGATGCCCTCCGATTGATGTCAATGCAAGGAGTAGGAATTGCCATGCAACGGATGCACTAGAGCTATAAATATATGAAAGCTCATCAAAGAAACTAAGTGGGTGTGCATCCAACTTGCTTGCTCACGAAGACCCAGGGCATTTGAGGAAGCCCATCATTGGAATATACAAGCCAAGTTCTATAATGAAAAATTCCCACTAGTATATGAAAGTGACAAAATAAGAGACTCTCTATCATGAAGATCATGGTGCTACTTTGAAGCACAAGTGTGGAAAAAGGATAGTAAAATTGTCCCTTCTCTCTTTTTATCTCATTTTTTTATTTGGGCCTTCTTTCTTTTTTTCTTTTGGCCTCTTTTGTCTTTTTTTTAAATTTTTCGCCCGGAGTCTCATCCCGACTTGTGGGGGAATCATAGTCTCCATCATCCTTTCCTCACTGGGACAATGCTCTAATAATGATGATCATCACACTTCCTTTTACTTACAACTCAAGAATTACAATTCGATACTTAGAACAAAATATGACTCTATGTGAATGCCTCCGTCGGTGAACCGGGATTGCGATGAATCAAGAGTGACATGTATGAAAAAAATTATGAACGGTGGCTTTGCCACAAATAGGATGTCAACTACATTATCATGCAAAGCAATATGACAATGATGATGCGTGTCATAATAAATGGAACGGTGGAAAGTTGCATGGCAATATATCTCGGAATGGCTATGGAAATGACATAATAGGTAGGTATGGTGGCTGTTTTGAGGAAGATATAAGGAGGCTTATGTGTGATAGAGCGTATCATATCACGGGGTTTGGATGCACCGACGAAGTTTGCACCAACTCTCAAGGTGAGAAAGGGCAATGCACAGTACCGAAGAGGCTAGAAATGATGGAAGGGTGAGAGTGTGTATAATCCATGGACTCAACATTAGTCATAAAGAACTCATATACTTATTGCAAAAATCTACAAGTCATCAAAACCAAGCACTACGCGCATGCTCCTAGGGGGATAGATTGGTAGGAAAAGGCCATCGCTCGTCCCCGACCGCCACTCATAAGGAAAGCAATCAAAGAACACCCCATGCTTCAAAATTTTCACATAAGGTTTACCATACGTGAATGCTACAGGACTTGCCAACTTGAACACAAGTATTCATGAATTTCACAATTACTCAACTAGCACACCTCTAATATTACCACCTTTATATCTCAAAACCATCTATCAAGCATCCAACTTCTCTTAGCATTTAAAATTTATAGCCAAAGTGAATTACCATGCTGTTCTAAAGGACTCTCAAAATGATATAAGTGAAGCATGAGAGATCAATTATTTCTATAAAATAGAACCACCGCCATGCTCTAAAAGATATAAGTGAAGCACTAGAGCAAAAATTATCCAACTCAAAAGATATAAGTGAAGCACATAGAGTATTCTAATAAATTCCAATTCATGTGCGCCTCTCCCAAAAGGTGTTTACAGCAAGGATGATTGTGGTAAACTAAAAAGCAATGACTCAAATCATATAAGATGCTCCAAGAAAAACACATATCATGTGGCGAATAAAAATATAGCTCCAAGTAAAGTTACCGATGGATGAAGACGAAAGAGGGGATGCCTTCCGGGGCATCCCCAAGCTTAGGCTTTTGGTGGTCCTTGGATTTTACCTTGGGTGACATGGGCATCCCCAAGCTTAGGCTCTTGCCACTCCTTGTTCCATAATCCATCAAATCTTTACCCAAAACTTGAAAACTTCACAACACAAAACTTAAAAAAAAAATCTTTGTGAGCTCCTTAGTAAAAGAAAACAAACCACCACTTCAAGGTACTATAATGAAGTTATTCTTTATTTATGTTGGTGTTAAACCTATTGTATTCCAACTTTTCTATGGTTCATAAACTCTATTACTAGCCATAGGTTCATCAAAATAAGCAAACAACACACGGAAAATAGAATCTGTCAAAAACAGAACAGTCTATAGTAATCTGTAGGTTTCGAATACATATGGAACCCCAAAAATTCTAAAATAAATTTCTGGACGTGAGGAATTTATCTATTAATCATCTTCAAAAATAATTAACTAAATAGCTCTATCCATTAAAAATTGGCAGCAATTCTCGTGAGCGCTAAAGTTTCTGTTTTTTACAGCAAGATCAAAAAGACTTTCCCGAAGTCTTCCCAACGGTTCTACTTGGCACAAACACAAATTAAACACAAAAAACACAACCAAAGCAGAGGCTAGATAAATTATTTATTACTAAACAGGAACAAGCAAGGAATAAAAATAAAATTGGGTTGCCTCCCAACAAGCGCTATCGTTTAATGCCCCTAGCTAGGCATAAAAGCGAGGATAGATCTAAGTATTGTCATCTTTGGTATGCAATCCATAAGTGGCTCTCATAATAGATTCATAAGGTAATTTAAATTTATTTCTAGGAAAGTGTTCCATGCCCTTCCTTAATGGAAATTGGAATCTAATATTCCCTTCCTTCATATCAATAATTGCACCAATCGTTCTAAGGAAAGGTCTACCAAGAATAATAGGAAATGTAGGATTGCAATCTATATCAAGAACAATGAAATCTATGGGAACATAATTCCTATTTGCAACAATAAGAACATCATTAACTATTCCCATAGGTTTCTTAATGGTGGAATCCGCAAGGTGCAAGTTTAAAGAACAATCATCAAATTCACGGAAACACTAGCACCCAAATCACATAAAGAAAAGCATTCATGATCTTTAATCTTAATAGTAGGTTCCCACTCATCATGAAGTTTTCTAGGGATAGAAACTTCCAAATCAAGTTTTTCTTCATAAGATTGCATTAAAGCATCAACGATATGTTTAGTAAAAGCTTTAGTTTGACTATAAGCATGAGGAGAATTTAGCACGGATTGCAACAAGGAAATACAATCTATCAAAGAGCAATTATCATAATTAAATTCCTTGAAATCCAAGATAGTGGGTTCATTGCTATTTAAAGTTTTGACCTCTCCAATCCCACTTTTATCAATTTTTGCATCAAGATCTAAAAACTCCGAATCATTGGGACGCCTTCTAACAAAAGTTGGCTCATCTCAAGTCCCATAATTACCAAGATTCATATTGCAAAACAAAGATTTAATAGGGGACCCATCAATAACTTTTATATCTTCATCCTTATTATCATGGAAACTAGAAGAACACGCTTTCACAAAGCAATCTTTTTTGGCGCGCATCCTAGCGGTTCTTTCTTTGCACTCATCAATGGAAATTCTCATAGCTTTGAGAGACTCATTGATATCATGCTTAGGTGGAATAGATCTAAGTTTCAAAGAATCAATATCAAGAGAAATTCTATCCACGTTCCTAGCCAACTCATCAATCTTAGACAATTTTTCTTCAATCAAAGCATTGAAACTCTTTTGCGAACTAATAAATTCTTTAATATTAGATTCAAAATTAGAGTGAATCTTATTATAATTTCCATAAGAATTGTTGTAGGAATTACCATAATTATTAGAGGAATTACTAGGAAATGGCCCAGGATTAAAATTACCTCTATACGCGTTATTACCAAAATTATTCCTACCAACAAAATTCACATCCCTAGATTCATTATTATTCTCAATTAAAGTAGAAAAAAGCATATCATTGGGATCAGTAGGAGTACTCTTATTAGCAAACAATTTCATAAGTTCATCCATCTTTCCACTCAAAACATTAATCTCTTCAATTGCATGCACCTTTTTACTAGTAGATCTTTCAGTGTGCCTGAGGGAGTCCTGGATTAGGGGGTCTCCGGACAGCCGGACTATATCCTTTGGCCGGCCTGTTGGACTATGAAGACACAAGATTGAAGACTTCGTCCCGTGTCCGGATGGGACTCTACTTGGCGTGGAAGGCAAGCCAGGCAATACGGATATGTATATCTCCTCCTTTGTAACCGACCTTGTGTAACCCTAGCCCCCTCCGGTGTCTATATAAACCGGAGGGTTTTAGTCCGTAGGTCAATAGACAATCATACCATAGGATAGCTTCTAGGGTTTAGCCTCTCCGATCTCGTGGTAGATCAACTCTTGTACTAATCATATTATCAAGAATAATCAAGCAGGATGTAGGGTTTTACCTCCATCAAGAGGGCCCGAACCTGGGTAAAACATCGTGTCCCCTGCCTCCTCTTACCATCCGCCCTAGATGCACAGTTCGGGACCCCCTACCCGAGATCCGCCAGTTTTGACACCGACATTGGTGCTTTCATTGGGAGTTCCTCTGTGTCGTCATCATTAGGCTTGATGGCTCCTTCAATCATCGACAGCGATGCAGTCCAGGGTGAGACTTTTCTCCCCTGACAGATCTTTGTATTCGGCGGCTTCGCACTGCGGGCCAACTCGCTTGGCCATCTGGAGCAGATCGAGAGTTACGCCCCTGGCCACCAGGTCAGGTTTGGAAGCTTAAACTACACGGCCGATATCCGTGGAGACTTGATCTTCGACAGATTCGAGCCCCTACCTTGTGCGCCATACAGTCATGATGAGCATGATTTAGCTCTACCATCGGACAGTGTTTAGGAGATCGCGCCAGCAACCGCTCCGACCCTCAATTAGGAACCAGTTGCGCCATCCATGGACGGGTGGATAGACCCTGACATGAAGGCCGTATCCTCAGCGGCGATCGAGCCGAATATCGACCTTACCCTTCACGAGAGCCGTGATGCCAAGCTGCCGGATCCTTCCCCGGCCACAGACTTCGAACCGCCTGCGCCCGTGCCTATCGAATCCGACTGGGCGCCAGTCATGGAGTTTACCTCCGCGGATATCTTTCAGCACTCGCCCTTCGGCGACATACTGAACTCATTAAGGTCTCTCTCCTTGTCGGGAGAGTCCTGGCCGAACTATGTCCGGCAGGATTGGGATGCGGATGACGAAGAAATTCGCCGCCCATCCACCACCCACTTAGTAGCCACTGTCGACGATTTGACCGACATGCTCAACTTCGACTCCGAAGACATCGACGGTATGGACGACGATGCAGGAGGCGAACAGGAACCACTGCCCACAGGGCACTGGACGCCCACTTCATCATATGACGTATACATGGTGGACGCACCCAAAGAAAACGACGACAAGGAATGGAAGGACGCAGCGAAGGGTTGTTCCCTTGAGAAGCAGTCAAAGCGGCGGCATAAGCGCCACTCCAAATCCCGCCTCGGCAGAAACAACGACCATATAGACCCAGCGTTAGAGCAGGGTGAACCATCGCCCGACCACGGCAACACGAAGAATCAAACTGAACAACCCGACTCCGTCGAAGATAACAGTCCGGACGACATCACACCGGACAGGCACCCGGAGCAAGAGAATGCCCATCAAAGGCTTGTTGCCACTGCGAGGAGTCTGAAAAAGCAGAAGCAAAGGCTCAGGGCTACACAAGACACACTCAGAATCAGATGGAGCGAAGTACTCAATACTGCAGCGAAGTACGGCGGTAATCGCCACACCAAGAGCTACCCTAAGCGAAAGTTGCTACCTAAATTCGATGAGGAGGCCTTAGATCCCCCGCAATTAAAAAATAAAACGGCCATCCGGTCGGCTGGACGACCTCGTGACCAACATAGAGTGGAAAATGACGCCGCACATAAGCCAGTGCGTGATCCACGCGAGGGCTCGCATCAAAAGGACGGCGCAACCAGATTCATATACGGGCCACACAAGTGCGCTCCAGCATGCAATGCAACACAACAAACATCCGAACACCACGGTATACCCGAATACAGGGGTCCCGCACACCCCCTATGTTTTACCGATGAGGTGCTGGACCATGAATTTCCAGAGGGCTTCAAACCTGTAAACATAGAGGCGTACGACGGAATGACAGACCCTGGGGTCTGGATTGAGGACTACATCCTCCATATCCACATGGCTCGAGGAGACGATCTCCACGCCATCAAGTACTTACCCCTCAAGCTCAAAGGGCCAGCTCGGCACTGGCTTAAAAGCCTCCCCGAAAACTCCATTGGAAGCTGGGAAGAGCTCGAAGACGCCTTTCCGGAAAATTTTCAAGGGACCTATGTCCGACCACCGGATGCAGACGATTTAAGTCATATAACTCAACAGCCTGGAGAGTCAACCCGAAAGCTTTGGAACAGGTTCCTCACTAAGAAGAACCAAATAGTCGACTGTCCGGACGCCGAAGCCTTAGCATCTTTCAAGCACAGCGTTCGAGATGAATGGCTCGCCAGACACCTCGGCTAAGAACAGCCGAGAACAATGGCAGCATTAACAAGCCTCATGACCCACTTTTGCACGGGCGAGGACAGCTGGTTAGCCCGATACAGCACCAGCGACCCAAGTACATCTGAAGTGAGGGACGAAAGCGGGAAATCACGACGCAGCAAAAACAAGCGCCGAATAAAGAAGACAGCCCGAATAGCACGACGATAAGCGCCGGATTCAGAAGCTCTCGGCCAGGTCAGCAAAAGCCGCCCTCCAAAGGCAACAGAGACGAACTGTCCAGCCTAAACAAGATTCTGGACCAAATATGTCAGATCCATAGTACCCCCGATAAACCTGCAAATCATACCCATAGAGAATGTTGGGTCTTCAAGCAGTCCGGCAAGCTCAACGCCGAACATAAGGGGCAGGATAGACCAAGCGAAGACGAGGACGAGCCTCGCAAGCAAAGCACTGGGGAACATAAGAAATTCCCACCAGAAGTCAAAACAATGAACGTGTTACACGTGATAAAAGGGAGAAACAAAGCGGCACGCCTAGAGCCACATGCCCCAGGGCCTATCACCGCGGAGTTCTGCCACTGGTCGTCCCAACCGATCACTTTTGACCATCGGGATTACTTGGCAAGTATCCGGCGGGCAGGATGGGCTGCCTTGGTATTAGACCCAATAATTGACGGATACCACTTTACACGAGTCCTGATGGACGGCGGCAGCAGTTTAAACCTGATATATCAGGACACAGTCCGCAACATGGGGGTAGACCCAGCAAAAATTAGCCATAGCAATACTACCTTTAAAGGAGTAACGCCAGGCATAGAAGCCCATTGCATGGGCTCCCTTCTACTAGAGGTAATATTCGGCTTTCCCGATAACTTCCGCAGTGAAAAGTTAACCTTCCACACCGCTCCGTTCCAAAGTGGCTATCAAGCACTACTCGGACGCGAAGCTTTCGCTCGCTTTAACGCAATACCACATTATGCTTCTCTCATGCTTAAGATGCCCGGTCCACGCGGCATCATTACAGTAAATGGAAATATTGAGCGTTCCTTGTGCACGGAAGACCGTGCGGCTGCCCTGGCAGCCGCACACTAAACGGCCTCACCAACTAAAGGATTTGACAGGTCGTTAAGACCATGGACGCGGTTAGACGAGTCTGACGCAGCTATATGTAATTGATATAGGTTTGATGGCCATACCCCTATTACAATACAAGGGGCTCAACGCGCGCAAACAAGTGGCTATTAGGCTCAATTTTACTCATCTTGAATTATACATGGTTTCTTTAGTATAACCTACCTTTTTGCACGACAACTTTTCAACTAAGTTCCTCTCTTTTACAGATTACCATCGTGCTACACCCGTCCAGGATACGACACAACAGAGACACAGGCGCAGACGTGCAGCAGGGACCCGCTCCAAGGATTCTTTTAGATTAAGACCCTGCATAAACCTTTTTTACTGTCTCTTGTTGATACACATCCCTCGGATTCTCAGTACAATTGAGAAGGATGCTGACGTCTTGGCATGTGGCCACGTCAGAATAATGCATGTACCTAGACACCAGGGGCTTATTACAAAGGGCACTGTTTAGGCCCGGTTTACACCATAAAGACCGAATACCTTAGGGAGTGTTCGGCATCGCGAGTTTGGCCTTATATGCATCAGCTCCGAATCATGTCTTTGGTAAAATATTGGGTTTGCCGGCTCCTGTGTTTTGCTTCCTTACATTCCGCTCTATCGGCTAAGGCGGCACCAGGAGAACTACTGCGATTGTGCCCTGGTTCATCCGAACGAGCACCTCAGTAGAGAAAGCCGAAAACTGACTGTCATGATATAGCGTGAGACTGGTCAACCACTCGATGACCTATTGGAATCTTTGGGATTCCTCCGCCTTAACGAAGGGCCGTTTCCCGGCCAGGCATGTACGCACCGCGAATTCGGATGAGTGCGGAGCCACCAGGGGCTATATAGTAGCCCCACTGTCACACTCCTCTGGCTAAGTGAAAGTGTTAAAGCATTATAGTCTGGTTGCCTAGTTCGCTGCGCTATCACCTCCTTAATGGATGAAGACGTTGGATCTAGTGTGAACATGCGTCTTCTGCGAACACCCCTGCATTATATGCGCGGGGGCTGAAGCCGACGACTGCAATCTTTCAGGTTATATACATATATACATACACGGCCGCACATGAGGCATCATAGTACTTTTGGGCAAAAGTATAAATACAGCCTTGATAAACTTAATAAAACATTGTTTTTATAATGGGAATACATGTCACTCAAACATAATATTCTTTGAGCACTGGGCCTCTATCGAACGAGCGCCTTCAAGAACTTCTTCAAAATAGTGCTCGGCAGCCACTCGGCCTATGGCCGAACCATGTGCCGCAACAGTGGTGGCATCCATCTCCGCCCAGTATGTTTTGACATGGGTAAGGGCCATCTGCGAGCCTTCTATGCACTTTGACCTCTTCATCGCATTAATGCGCGGCACCGCACCAAGGAACTGCTGCACCAAACTGAAATAGCTGTTCGGCTTTGGCCTTTCCGGCCACAGATGATCCACAACAGACCTCATGGCGAGTCCGGACAATCTAGTCAGCTCGGCCCATTCGGCAAGCCGATCAGTCAACGGAAGCGGACGCTCTAGAACGTTAAATTGTGACCAGAATAGCTTGTCCACTTCACGATGTGTTTGATCTTGGAAGTATTCGGCCGCATCGACATCACTCGCCGCCAAGTCCAGATATGCGTCCGCCGAACTCCACAGCCGGTCCAGAGGGGCATACCGAGGACCTCGAAACTTCCTTCGCAACATAAAAGGTCTCCCAGCCACAATATCCCCGGCTTGACGCAGCTCCTCCTTCTTCGCTTTCATCGCAGAGCCGGTGTCTTTGGTCGCCATCGTGGCCTTCTCCAGGTCCGTCGCCTTCGCCCGGTTTTCTTCTTCAAGAAGCTGGCAATGGTCGGCAGTATCTTTTAAATTTACAACCATCTTGGCCATTTTTTCTTTGCTCACGCTATGCGCGGCCTGTTCGACCCTTAACTCTTCGGCCGCCCTTAAAGCGGCCGCATTACTACTGCTTGCTTGCTCCTTGGCTCGGGCAAGCTCCGCCCGAAGTATCTCCACGGTGGCAGCTCCATCTGCAGTCACAACATATTAAAGATACTGGCATCATGCTGCTCTCACTATGTGACATTCACCTGAAAAATCACCTACCCTGCACCTCGTCAAGCCGCTTGTTAATAAGCACGATGTCGGCATCTGCAGCATCCAGTTGCCATCTTAGTTCAGCAAATCCATCAGTCCGGATAGCCACCGGAGCTTCAACCACTTGCGCATATAGGCCGCCTAGTTATTACCTGGGACTACAATCCTCTGTTTGCCGCCGTTCTCAACGACAACCAGAGTCTCAGGGGCTAGTATCTACACAGGGCAGACCTAAATATGTGCGGTACTGTAAAAAATGTACATCATTTCACGTACCTCAAAACCCGTCAGTAGACTCATAAAGGCTTCATGCAACCCGCTTTCGATGGACGAAATCCTTTCAATCACCGTACCCATCAACGTACGGTGCTCTTCTGAGATAGTCGCTCGCTCTAGCAGATCCCTCAGAACGTTCGACCGCATGCCAGATGGTGTCCGACTCTTTTGATTGCTCTCTTCAAGAGCCGGATACTGGGGACTTCGGGTGGCCATAGGATTACCTTCTGGCCTTGCCGGATCAGGAGAAACCCTCCACGACGACACTTCAAGGTCGCTCGCCTCTTGGGCTGGGGAGTCCGGGGGAGGCATTTCGCTCTCCATCATCTCCGGAAGAAGATCCCCTGAAGACGAGCTCTGCTGAGAAGGGCTAAGATCCGAACTACAAGATAAATGCTTCAGTTATTTTTCTCAGAAGTAAGGTAGGATATCTTCACTATTAAGTACTTTTTGATTACTTACAGCTCGTTAGAGGGCTGATCCTCGCGCGGACATTGTGCGGCAAGAACACCCTCCGAGGCAGGACCCTCTGGTGGAGATTTCTTCTCCCGTTTGGAAACCTTGGTTTCCGGATCTTCAAAGGTAGTCCTCTTCCTTCCCCGGGGAGAGAGAATGCCAGATTCTTCCCCTTGGTTATCCTCCCTCGCGGAGGCACTCATTCCCTTGGTTGGAATAGGTAGCGATGGAGGCCCGCTTTCGCCCTCTTGATTCCCCCCTTCATCTTCCTTTGAGGGCACCAGACAAGGTGCTGGCTTGCGCATCTTTTCTAGCAACGGATTTTCCAAGCCTTCAGGAAGGGGGGCCGAACACTGGATCATCTTTGCCTTTGTTATCCAGTCCTGGTCAAAGAGCGATTCTTCAGAATGATGTCATGGTAAATAAAAGGACGGTGTGTTCGGCCATGGGATTACTTACTTGGGTAGTGGTGCGGTTTCTGCTCAGGCCCACGTCCTCGGTAGTGTCCGGACACTCCATTTGGGGTCTGAAGAACGATTTGTACATCTCCTCGTGCGTCAGGCCAAGGAAATTCTGAATAGTGCGTGGTCCTTCCGGGTTGAATTCCCACATGCGGAGGGGCCGACGTTTGCAAGGCTGGACTCGACGAACCAGCATAACTTGCATTACCATAACTAGACTGAAATCTCCCTCGAAGAGATCTCGGATGCGGCTTTGCAGTATGGGCACGTCCTTGGCTGGACCCCACCTCAGCCCCCTGCTGATCCATGACATCAGTTGTGGTGGAGGGCCCGAGCGAAAGGTGGGGGCAGCTACCCACTTGGCATTTCGGGGAGCTGTGACGTAAAACCACTCCCGTTGCCACAATCCGGACACCTCTGGAAAGGAACCCTTCGGCCATGGAGCATCAGCAATTTTGCTTATTAGAGCACCTACGCATGCTGCGTACTGCCCCTCGACCGTCTTCGGCTTCACATCAAAGGTCTTGAGCCACAGGCCGAAGTGAGGGGTAATGCGGAGGAAGGTCTCGCAAACAACAATAAATGACGAGATGTGAAGAAGGGAATCCGGGGCCAGATCATGAAAATCCAGCCTGTAATAGAACATAAGACCCCTAACAAAGGGATCCAGAGCGAGGCCTAGTCCTCGAAGGAAGTGGGAGACGAGCACAACGCTCTCGTTGGGTTCGGGAGTAGGGACGACCTGCCCTCGGGCGGGCAGCCTATGCGAAATTTCAGCGGTCCGATATCTGGCCTCCCTCAGCTTCTTGATATCCTCCTCCGTGACGAAGGAAGGCATCCATCGGCCTTGAAGGCTGGATCCGGACATGATTGAAGGTCCGAAGCACCTGACCTGGGCTTTGGGTGTTAGAACTCGAGGCAGGGGAAGGATTCGATTGAGCACGGGAGGGAAAAAAAGTAAAAGTCTTGTCCCTTTATAAAGAGGGTGAATATCAATCGTCCTCCTCGTGGCCGTTTGGGACTTGCCGAAAATCTAGGAGTCCTAGGCACGGTTGGGTTACCCATGTCCGTATTAATGAGAATCTCGTAATAAGGGGAGCACGATCTCTGCTTTGACAAGACGTGTCAAGAAACCGCCTCGCGTTATGTGCGGGGCTGGTTAAAGAAAAACGGTTCAAATAATTACCGGGCCATGGCGTGAGGTCATGCTGCCAAAACATGTCAGAAGATTAGATTTGTGTAAATATTGTTCTCTCTATGGTGGTATGTGGAACTTATTTTGCAGGGTCGGACACTATCGTTGTATTCAAACTCTTCCATGGTGTATTCGAAGGAGGAACCCGCCTTGCAATGCCGAAGACAACACTGCGCGCCGGACTCATCGTCATTGAAGCCTGGTTCAGGGGCTACTGAGGGAGTCCTGGATTAGGGGGTCTCCGGATAGCCGGACTATATCCTTTGGCCGGACTATTGGACTATGAAGACACAAGATTGAAGACTTCGTCCCGTGTCCGGATGGGACTCTACTTGGCGTGGAAGGCAAGCTAGGCAATACGGATATGTATATCTCCTCCTTTGTAACCGACCTTGTGTAAACCTAGCCCCCTCCGGTGTCTATATAAATCGGAGGGTTTTAGTCCGTAGGACAACAGACAATCATACCATAGGCTAGCTTCTAGGGTTTAGCCTCTCCGATCTCGTGGTAGATCAACTCTTGTACTACTCATATTATCAAGAATAATCAAGCAGGATGTAAGGTTTTACCTCCATCAAGAGGGCCCGAACCTAGGTAAAACATCGTGTCCCCTGCCTCCTGTTACCATCCGCCCTAGACGCACAGTTCGGGACCCCCTACCCGAGATCCGCCGGTTTTGACACCGACAGTGCCATTGAGAATAATTAACCATAATATTATCTAGGAGTTTGGTAGCTTCTCCTAAACTGATTTCCATAAAAGTGCCTCCTGCAGAGGAATCTAAAAGATTTCTAGAAGCAAAATTCAATCCGGCATAAAATTTTTGTATAATCATCCATAAATTCAAACCATGTGCAGGGCAATTACGTATCATTAATTTCATCCTCTCGCAAGATTATGCAACATGCTCATGATCAAGTTGCTTAAAATTCATAATATCATTTCTAAGAGAGATGATCTTAGTGGGAGGAAAATACTTAGAGATAAAATCATCTTTGCACTTATTCCATGAATCAATACTATTTTTAGGCAAAGACGAAAACCAAGCTTTATCATGATCTCTAAGCGAAAACGGAAATAGCTTAAGTTTAACAATATCATTATCCACATCTTTCTTCTTTTGCATAGCACACAAATTAACAAAGTTGTTTAGATGGGTAGCGGCGTCTTCACTAGGAAGGCCAGAAAACGGATCTTTCATGACAAGATTCAGCAAAGCAGTATTAATTTCACAAGATTCAGCATCGATAAGAGGAGCAATAGGAGTGCTAATAAAATCATTATTGTTGGTATTGGCAAAGTCACACAATTTAGTATTATCTTGAGCCATCATGACAAGCAAGCAATCCACCACACAAGTAAACAAGCGAAGAAAAAGCGAATGGAAAAGAGGGCGAATAAAACGGCAAGGCTGAAGTGGGGGAGAGGAAAACGAGAGGCAAATGGCAAATAATGTAATGCAAAGGATAAGAGTTGTGATGGGTACTTAGTATGTCTTGACTTGGCGTAGATCTCCCTGGCAACGGCGCCAGAAATCCTTCTTGTTACCTCTTGAGCATGCGTTAGTTTTCCCTTGAAGAGGAAAGGGTGATGCAGCAAAGCAGCGTAAGTATTTCCCTCAGTTTTTGAGAACCAAGGTATCAATCCAGTAGGAGACCATGCGCAAGTCACCTTGTACCTACACAAACAAATAAGAACCTCGCAACCAACGCGATAAAGGGGTTATCAATCCCTTCACGGCCACTTGCAAGAGTGAGATCTGATAGAGATAATAAAATAATAAGATAAATATTTTTGGTATTTTATGATATAAATTGAAAGTAAAGATTGCAAAATAAAATAGATTGGAAACTTGTATGATAGAAAATAGACCCGGGGGCCATAGGTTTCACTAGTGGCTTCTCTCAAGATAGCATAGGTATTACGGTGGGTGAACAAATTACTGTCGAGCAATTGATAGAATTGAGCATAGTTATGAGAATATCTTGGTATGATCATGTATATAGGCATCACGACCGTGACAAGTAGACTGACTCCTGCCTGCATCTACTACTATTACTCCACACATCGACCACTATCCAGCATGCATCTAGAGTATTAAGTTCATAAGAAGAGAGTAACGCTTTAAGAAAGATGACATGATGTAGAGGGATAAACTCATGCAATATGATATAAACCCCATATTTTTATCCTTGATGGAAACAATAAATACATGTCATTTCCCTTTCTATCACTGGGATCGAGCACCGCAAGATTGAACCCAAAGCTAAGCACTTCTCCCATTGCAAGAAAGATCAATCTAGTAGGCCAAACCAAACTGATAATTCGAAGAGACTTGCAAAGATAACCAATCATACATAAAAGAATTCAGAGAAGATTCAAATATTGTTCATAGATAATCTTGATCATACACCCACAATTCATCGGATCTCGACAAACACACTGCAAAAAGAGTTACATCGAATAGATCTCCAAGAAGATCGAGGACAACCTTGTTTAGAGATCCAAAGAGAGAGAAGAAGCCATCTAGCTAATAACTATGGACCCGAAGGTCTGAAGTAAACTACTCAGACATCATCAGAGGGGCCATGGGGTTGATGTAGAGGCCCTTCGTGATCAATGCCCCCCCCGGCGAAGCTCCGAAAAAGGCCCCAAGATGGGATCTCTTGGGTACAGAAGGTTGCGGTGGTGGAAATAGGGTTTCGTGTTGCTCCGAGATGTTTTGGGGGTATGTAGGTATATATAGGAGGAGGAAGTAGGTCGGTGGAGCCACGAGGGGGGAGTGCGCGCCCAGGGGGGTAGGCGCGCCCCCTGCCTCGTGGCCACCTCGTTGGTTGCTTGACGTCCACTCCAAGTCCTCTGGATCACGTTTGTTCCAAAAATCACGCTCCCAAAGGTTTCATTCCGTTTGGACTCCGTTTGATATTCTTTTTCTGCGAAACACTGAAATAGGCAAAAAAGCAGCAATTTTGGCTGGGCCTCCGGTTAATAGGTTAGTCCCAAAAATAATATAAAAGTGTAAAATAAAGCCCATTAACATCCAAAACAGATAATATAATAGCATGGAACAATATAAAATTATAGATACGTTGGAGACGTATCACAGGGCAATTGCTCGGGTTCAGTTAGAGCCAAACGCCTCGCTCGGGTTCAGTTAGAGCGCAACGCCTCGCACACACACGTGTACATACGACAGAAACGCGCATCACTCGGCCCCGACGACCCACCGTAACCTGGAACTCCCCCGATATTTTCCTCGCCCTCGCTTCTACCACGGTTTTCTCCGTCATGGACGGCCTAAAGAATGTCATGCAGCTGCATCTCCGCCCCGCCCAGGACAAAAAGCCCATTTTCTGTCATTATTTTTTGTCATAGAAGTAGGAGCCCACCACATCTATGATTA
Source organism: Triticum urartu (assembly GCF_003073215.2). NCBI lineage: Eukaryota > Viridiplantae > Streptophyta > Magnoliopsida > Poales > Poaceae > Triticum > Triticum urartu. Next base: position 477,663,965 of record NC_053025.1, read on the forward strand.
TACTGGGTTTTGTCACAATTATCGTCATAGAAGTGTCATAAGCATGACATAAATTTTTTTCGTTTGGCCCAAAATGTCATGGATGTGTCTTTTTTTATAGTGTATAGTTTTGCGGTGCTTAGGCGAAGCCCTGCGGGAATCACTTCACCATCACCGTCACCATGCGGTCGTGCTGACGGAACTCCTCTACATCCTCGACACCTTGCGGGATCAAGAAGGCGAGGGACGTCATTGCGCTGAACGTGTGCAGAACTCAGAGGTGCCGTACGTTCGGTGCTTGATCGGTCGGATCTAGAAGAAGTTCGACTACATCAACCGCGTTGTCAAACATTTCCGCTTTCGGTCTACGAGGGTACGTGGACATACTCTCCCCCTCTCGTTGCTATGCATCTCCTAGATAGATCTTGCGTGAGCGTAGGATTTTTTTTGAAATTGCATGCTACGTTTCCCAACAGTGGCATCCGAGCCTGGTCTATGCATAGATGATATGCATGAGTAGAACACAAAGAGTTGTGGGCGGTGATAGTCATACTGTTACCACCAATGTCTTATTTGATTCGGCGGTATTGTTGGATGAAGCGGCCCAGACCAACCTTACATGACCACGTTAATGAGACCGGTTCCATCGGCATACATGCAACTAGTTTTGCATAAAGGTGGCTGGCGGGTGTCTGTTTCTCCTACTTTAGTTGAATCGAATTTGACTGCGTCCGGTCCTTGTTGAATGTTAAGACAACAAACTTGATAAATCACCGTTGTGGTTTTGATGCGTAGGTAAGAACAGTTCTTGCTAGAAGCCCATAGCAGCCACGTAAAACTTGCAACAACAAAGTAGAGGACGTCTAACTTGTTTTTGCAGAGCATGTTGTGATGTGCTATGATCAAGACATGATGTGATAAACGTTATTGTATGAGATGATCATGTTTTGCAAGAAATCTGACAACCGGCATGATCCTTATGGTTGTCTCTTTATTGTATGAAATGCAAACGCCATGCAATTGCTTTACTTTATCACTATGCGTTAGCGATAGTTATAGAAGCAATAGTTGGCGAGACGACCACGACGCTACGATGCAGATCAACGTGTCGAGCCGATGACGATGGAGATCACGATGATGCTTTGGAGATGGAGATCAAAAGCACAAGATGATGATGGCCATGTCATGTCACATTTTTTTGATTGCATTTGATGTTTATCTTTTATGCATCTTATTTTTCTTACTACGGAGGTAGCATTATAATATGATCCCTTAACTAAAATTTCAAGGTATAAGTGTTCTCCCAAGCATGCACCGTTGCGACAGTTCATCGTGTTGAGACACCATGTGATGATCGGGTGTGATAGACTCTACTTTCACATATAATGGGTGCAAGACAGTTTTGCACATGCGGAATAGTCGGGTTAAACTTGACGAGCCTGGCATGTACAGACATGGCCTCGGAACACTGGTGACCGAAAGGTTGAATGTGAATCATATAGTAGAGATGATCAACATAGAGATGTTCACCATTGATGACTACTCCATCTCACGTGTGATCGGACATGGTTTAGTTGATTTGGATCATGTATCATTTAGATGACTTGAGGGATGTCTATCTAAATGGGAGTTCTTAAGTAATTTGATTAATTGAACTTAATTTATCATGAACTTAGTCCTTATAGTATTTGCATATCTATGTTGTAGATCAATAGTTTGCGATGTAGTTCCCCTGTTTTTTGATATATTCCTGGAGAAAACTAAGTTGAAAGATGTTAGTAGCAATGATGCGGACTGGGTCCGTGATATGAGGATTATCCTCATTGCTGCACAAAGGAATTGTGTCCTTAATGCACCGCTAGGTGACAAACCTATTGTAGGAGTAGATGCATACGTTATGAATGTTTGGCAAGCTCGATATGATGACTACTTGATAGTTTAGTGCACCATGATTTAAGGCTTAGAACCGAGACTTCAAAAATGTTTTGAACGCCACAGAGCATATGAGATGTTCCAAGAGCTGAAATTTGTATTTCAGACTCATGCCCGTATCGAGAGGTATTAGACCTCTGATAAGTACTTTGCCTACAAGATGGAGGAGAATAGCTCAGTCAATGAGCATGTACTCAGAATGTCTGGGTACTACAATAGCTTGAATCAAGTGGGAGTTAATCTTCCAGATAAGATAGTGATTGATAGAGTTCTCTAGTCAAGATAGTACTAGAACTTCGTGATGAACTATAATATGCAAGGGATGATGAAAACGATTCCCGAGCTCTTCGCAATACTGAATTCGGCGAAGGTAGAAATCAAGAAAGAGCATCAAGTGTTGATGGTTAAACAAGACCACTAGTTTCAAGAAAAAGGGCAAGGGGAAGAAAGGGAACTTCAAGAAGAATGGCAAGCAAGTTGCCACTCCTGAGAAGAAGCCCAAAACTAGACCCAAGCCTGAAACTGAGTGATTCTGCTGCAAAGGAAATGGTCACTAGAAGCCGGACTACCCCAAATATTTGGTGGATAGGAAGGATGGCAAAGCGAAACAGGGTATATTTGATATACATGTTATTGATGTGTACCTCACTAGTGCTCCAAGTAGCCCATGGGTATTTGATACCTGTTCAGTTGCTAAGATTAGTAACTGGAAACAGGAGTTGCAGAATAAACGAAGACTAGTTGAGGGTGAGGTGACGATGTGTGTTGGAAGTGGTTCCAAGATTAATATGATCATCATCGCACACTCCCTATACTTTCGGGATTAGTGTTGAACCTAAATAAACGTTATTTGGTGTTTGCATTTAGCATAAACAAGATTGGATCGTGTTTATTGCAATACGATTATTCATTTAAGTCAGAGAATAATTGTTGTTCTGTTTACATGAATAAAACCTTCTACGGTCATACACCCAATGTAAATGGTTTATTGAATCTCGATCGTAGTAATACACATATTCATAATATAGATGCCAAAATATGCAAAGTTGATAATGATAGTGCAACATACTTGTGGCACTGTCGTTTAGGTCATATTGGTGTAAAGCGCATGAAGAAAGTCCATGCTGATGGACTTTTGGAATCACTTGATACTTGCGAACCAAGCCTCATGGGCAAGATGACTAAAACTCCATTCTCTGGAACAATGGAGCAAGCTAATGACTTATTGGAAATAATACATACCAATGTATGCGGTCCGATGAGTGTTGAGGCTAACCGCGGGTATCGTTATTTTCTGACCTTCACAGATGATTTGAGTAGATATGGGTATATCTACTTGATGAAAAACACAAGTCTAAAATAGTTGAAAAGTTCAAAGAATTTCAGAGTGAAGTGGAGAATCATCGTAACAAGAAAATAAAGTGTGTACGATCTGATCACAGAGGTGAATATTTGAGTTACCAGTTTGGCATCCATTTAAAACAATGTGGAATAGTTTCACAACTCATGCCACCTGGAACACCACAACGTAATGGTGTGTCCGAACGTCGTAATCATACTTTATTAGATATAGTACGATCTATGATGTCTCTTACCGATTTACCACTATTGTTTTGGGGTTATGCATTAGAGACAGCTACATTCACGTTAAATAGGGCACCATCTAAATCCGTTGAGACGACACCGTATGAACTATGGTTTGGCAAGAAACATAAGCTGTCGTTTCTTAAAGTTTGGGGTTGTGACACTTATGTCAAAAGGCTTCAACCTGATAATATTTCTTCTTTTGCATATCACACAAATCAACAAAGTTGTTTAGATGGGTAGTGGCATCTTCACTAGGAAGGCCAGAAAATTGATCCTTCAGAACAAGATTCAACAAAGCGGTATTAATTTCACAAGATTCAGCATCGGTAGTAGGAGCAATCGGAGTGATAATAAAATCATTGTTGTTGGTATTGGAAAAGTCACATAATTTAGTATTATCTTGAGCCATCGTGACAAATAGTCAATCCAACACACAAGCACACAAGAAGCAAGCGAAAAGAGACGAACGGAAGAGGGGCGAAGAAAAGGCAAAGGTTTTCAAAAATCGTTTTAGAAGTGGCAGAGGGGAAAATGAGAGGCGAATGGCAAATAATGTAATGCGAGGGAGAAGACTTTATGGTGGGTGCTTGGTATGTATTCACTTGGCATAGATCTCCCCGGCAACGGTGCTAGAAATCCTTCTTGCTACCTCTTGAGCTTGCGTTGGTTTTCCCTTAAAGAGGAAAGGGTGATGCAACAAAGTAGCGTAAGTATTTCCCTCAGTTTTGAGAACCAAGGTATCAATCCAGTAGGAGACAATGCACAAGTCACCTAGTACGTGCACAAACAATCAAGAACCTCGCAACCAAAGCGATAAAGGGGTTGTTAATCCCTTCACAGTCACTCGCAAAAGTGAGATCTAATAGAGATAGTAAAGTAATATTTTTGGTATTTTTGTTGTATAGATTGGAAAGTAAAGATTGCAAAATAGTAAACGAGATGTGATGTAAATAAAAGAGATGTAATATAATAGGAAAGAGACCCGGGGGCCATAGGTTTCACTAGTGGCTTCTCTCAAGATAGCATGTATTACGGTGGGTGAACAAATTACTGCCAAGCAATTGATAGAAAAGCGCATAGTTATGAAGATATCTAAGGCAATGATCATGAATATAGGCATCAGGTCCGTGTCAAGTAGATCGAAATGATTCTGCATCTACTACTATTACTCCACACATCGACCTCTATCCAGCATGCATCTAGAGTATTAAGTTCAGAAGAACGGAGTAATGCATTAAGCAAGATGACATGATGTAGAAGGATAAACTCAAGCAATATGATATAAAGCCCATCTTTTTATCCTCGATGGCAACAATACAATACGTGCCTTGCTGTCCCTACTGTCACTGGGAAAGGACACCGCAAGATTGAACCCAAAGCTAAGCACTTGTCCCATTGCAAGAAAGATCAATCTAGTAGGCCAAACTAAACCGATTATTTGAAGAGACTTGCAAAGATATCAAATCATGCATATAAGAATTTAGAGAAGAACCAAATAATATTCATAGATAATCTTGTTCATAAATCCACAATTCATCGGATATCGACAAATACACCACAAAAGAGTATTACATCGAATAGATCTCCAAGAACATCGAGGAGAACTTTGTATTGAGAATCAAAGAGAGAGAGAAGAAGCCATCTAGCTAATAGCTATGGACCCGAAGGTCTGTGGTAAACTACTCACGATTCATCAGAGAGGCAATCACTACAAAAAAAGACACATCCGTGACACTTTGGGCCGAACGAATTTTTTTCTGTCATACTTATGACACTTCTATGACAATAATTGTGACAAAACACGGTATCAACATAGATGTGGTGGGGTCCTACTTCTATGACAAAAAATCATGACAGAAAATGCGCTTTTCGTCCCGGGCAGGCCGGAGACTCAGCTACATGACATTCTTTGGGCCGTCCATGACGGAAAAAACCATGGTAGAAGTGAGGGCGAGGAAAATATGAGGGTGTTCCCGGTTACGGTGGGTGGTCGGGGCCGAGCGATGCGCGTTTTTCTCTCGTACACGCACACGCGTGGGTGCGAGGCATTGGGCTAACTGAACCCGAGCAAGGCGTTGGGCTCTAACTGAACCCGAGCGATTGCACTGCAGGCTACGCGTTACTGAACCCGAGAAATCGATCGATGGCTGTTAACTGAACCCGATCGAGCGATTCCTTTGCTACTGCTACTAACTGAAGCCGATCGATGCTGCCTCTGGATGAACAGTGAGCGTTGCTGGGGGGGGGGGGTTGGATGAACAGTTCCTGGTGGGGGTGGATGAACAGGACCCCGTGGTGTTGCCTCTGGATGAACAGGACCCCGATCAATCGAGCCGGTTGGGGCTGGATGAACAGGACCTTGTGGAGGGCTGGATGAACAGGACCACCCCGTGGAGGGTAGGATGAATGGTAGATGGTGGAGGGCTGGATGAATAGTAGCCCGTGGAGGGGTGGTTGAACAGGAGCCCGTGGAGAGGGTTGGTTGAACAGTAGCCGGTGGAGTAGCGCGCGGTGGAGGCTGGATGAATAGGAGCCCGTGGATGAACAGTCACAGGTGGAGGCTGGAGGAGGTCGACGGTGGATGAACAGTACGGTGGAGATGAACAGTATCCCGTGGAGTCCCGTTTTGCGGTACGCCACACCCCTCCCGATGAACAGGACCCCCGTTTTGACCGTAGCGCTCCAACACAAGTCTGTTTCCTCCATTTTGCGGTATGCCACACCCCTCCCGATCAACAGGACCCCCGTTTCGACCGTAGGAGGTCCGTTTCCTCCGTTTTGCGGTATGCCAGACCACTCCTGATGAACAGGACCCTGTTTCGAACGTGGCTGGTCGAACACAAGGCCGTTTCCTCCGTTCTGCGGTACGCCAGGCCTCGTTTCCATCGGATGTTCCGTCCAAGCCCTCCCGATGAACACAACGACGCATTCCGTTCCGACCCAGCCGGTTGGCTCCCCATGAACACGACGATGACACTGTTTCTTCGTTCCGACCCAGCCATGTACACGAGCCGTGGTCGTACGTACGTGCGAGTAGGGTTCGAGACCCCGCCCGTATGTATGTACGTGGCCGTATTTACTTTCGTGCACTCTGGTCGCTGTACGTACGTGTACATGCTATGTGCGCGCCTCTACTAGGACACGTGCGCGCCTCTACATCGACCAGTATGTACGTACACGTTCGCGACCAGAATGACAAAGCTATGTATGCTTCGACCAGGTGGGTCCCGACTGTCAGGCACTTCCTTGCGTGCGAAGATGTAGCTGGTGGGTCCCAACTGTCAGGGGGGCGAATCATTTTTTTCCCCGGACGCACTTCCTTGCGTGCGAAGATGTAGCTGGTGGGTCCCAGCAGTCAGGGGGAAACGTTTTTTTTGAGAAATATGGTGGCCCGTCTGGTGGGTCCCCGCTGTCAGGTGGAGGAATAATTATTTTGCGCATAATAAGGAGTCACTTCCTTGTTGCGGCCGTGGACCCAGCTGTCAGCCTCTCCACGTACAGTCCACGTCTGATGGAAGCCGTTCCTTGACCACGTTGACCACGCCGCGCCGAGAGCACCAGGGCGGTGGACGATGCCGAGGCCTAGGAAGGGGACGATGCGACAGTGGATGCCCACGCGTAGAGGAGTACGAGGGTTCACTGGTTCGCTGCGGTGTGAGGCCGCTATTGCCGCAGAATAACAGGGGGTGTGGGTGAGTAGAGGGATGGCCTGGCCAGCGGTGGGAATAGTCGGGGGCGATGAGGCCTCCGCGGCTGCATAGCCGGCCACAGGAGGCAGGAGCATGCGACACGACCGGCGCTGCTTTGGGCGGCTGGAGTAGGAAGACCAGAGGTTGAAGAAGCACTACTGTCGTTGGATGGACATCGTACGATCACTAGAGCTAGAATCGTTCATATTAACTAAGTTCACAAAGCACTCTGGCCTCGTCAACTTAGTAGGCCCACAAGTCAGCCTCCCACCAAGGTGGGTCCCAACCAGCAGGGGGAGTATTCATTTTTTTGTGCGTAAGCAGGAGGCACTTCTGGTTGGTCCGAGCTGACAGCGGGGGAACTTTTTTCACGAAATACGGTGGCCCATCCGGTGGGTCCCAGCAGTCAGCTGGAAACTTTTTTTCGCCAAATACGGTGGCCCATTCGGTGGGTCCCTACTGTTAGGTGGAGGAATAATTATTTCCCGCGTAATAAGGAGGCACTTCCTTGCGGCTGCCGTGGACCCATCTGTCAGCCTCTCCATGACAGTACTGTTCCTATGAAAGTCGTTCCTTGACCACGTTGACCACACCACGCTGAGAGCACCAGGGCGGTGGACGACGGCGAGGCCTAGGAAGGGTCACTACAAAAAAATACACTTCCGTGATGATACGTGTTTGTCACAGTATGTCGCTTTTTTTGTCATGCATGTACATCCATGACAAATTTATGACAGAATGAAGATAGTCATACCTGTGTTGTCGTAGAAGTGTTCCATGACATCACCAAAATTATCATCATGGAAGTGTCCACTTCCATGACGATAAATCGCGCGTCACAGAAGTGCTTTCGTCAAGGGTGACCGACACGTGGCAGCCATCGTAACGGAACACCGTTAAGCTATCAGGTCGGGTTTTGGATCCGATAACACGTTAACAGCCCCGACCAATGGGAAATTTCCACGTGTAAAATTCTTATTGGCCGGACGAAACACGTGTCAGCTCGTCAGTGGGTTAGATAGGCGCCTATGATACGTCGACACGTGGCATGGCCCAACAGAGGCCCATTCCTGTGTAAAGGCCGGCCCATTTGACTTGGTCAAAAGCTGGCGGGCCGGCCCATGGAAAGCCTGTTAACGGCCTGTTCGAATATAGCCCATTTACAGCCCGCTAACCCAAGGCCCGTTACGCCCTATCTGAATTAGGCCCAGTAGTGTCATCTGGGCCATCCAATATGATTCCAGCCCATTTTCACTTCTGGCCCATGTATGGCCCATGACGTCTTTCAGCCCATATGAGGCCCTATGTAACTCTTGGCCTACTAACGTCCCGTGGTGAAACTGGTTCGTAATGAACAGTGTATCACTTTACACCCATTAACGGCCCGTGGTGAAACTGGCCCGTGATGAACAGTGTATCATTTTATACCCATTAACGGCCCGTTATTCCGTTGGGCCGTTTCTAGCCCATGTTATCTTTCGGCCTTCTCAGAGCCCATTTATTCTTGGGCTCATTTCCAGCATTCGTTTACTTATGGCCCGTTACTGTCATTTTCTGCTTGTGGGCCAAATTCGGCCCGTGGTTACAGTCGGCCCATTTGTGGTCCGTTAATATGTTGGGCCGTTTTCATAGCATCATCAAATACAGCCTATTAACGATGGCCCGTTATGGTCGGCCCATGAACGGACGATTCCAACTCTAGCCCGTTTACGGCCATAATGCGGCCTGTTATTGGCCCATGTTTGGCCATCGATCATACTGCCCGTATAAGGCCCATTGATGATACGGCCCGTAGAAGGCCCATTGTTTCTACGGCCGTAGAAGGCCCATTGTTTCTACGGCCCGTAGAAGGCCCACTGTTTCTATGGCCCGTAGGAGGCCCAGTGTCACTACAGTAAATATTAGCCCATGGTTATTGTGGCCTAGTTTTAAAAAATAGGTTAATGCAGCCACTAGCAAACCACGGAAAAAGAACTGCAATGACTAGAAGCAAACAAATAAACAAGACAACAAGGAAATAAATAAGCAAGCAACTTATGCTAGGCTATCACGGCTATCACACATATTACATCCACTGGGCATCAAAGTTCGCCACCAGTGCAAATAAACGCGCCGACAAAAGACTATACAAAACTGAGAGCACTTCAGAAGGCACTAGGCCTGGCCAGGTCGGGGCCCCCCAAACAGCTGAAGACGCTGAGTAGACCTCAGTTGTGTCAATGATAGATGCATCAACACTAGATTTAAGGCATGATGGTGTGCACGGCAGTCCTCTGACATCTACATTGCATCTTTGACTTCAAGTCGGAGCTGAGCTGAAGCAAGCCTTTCTGCTTTAAGTTGAGACCGAAGAAGTCAAACTGATTGAGGCAGCGACTGCACAGAGGTTGTCTCACACCTGCTGGTGAGTAGCTTCAACTCACTGTCTTCATCAAGACAGGACCTTGGGGTCATCTCGCTGTCCTCAAAATGGTTTGGCTCACTATCTTCCCTAAAGTTCTGCCTGGCGTAAGAGATACGAGTCTGAAAGAGAAACAAGGAGGCACGTAACAGGTTTCACAATTATATAAGCAAATAAATGGATCTGTTCTGCATAAGGAACATGTTTTTACAACTACAATTTGAAACTGGTAGTTGTTGCAAACATCCAATCAGATGTAAACAGCAAAGCAAACAGCAGTGGACGAAATGATGCCTATCCTAATATATATACTAGAACAAAGTTTGAAGGCTTGAGAAGGATGAACTTACATTACATGTTAACACGGGCTGGACAAAGCCCTTCTCCATGTTGATGGAAGGATAATTCAATAAATTCCCTAAAGAAAATTCTTTATAAGCGTTGCCATTATTCTACATTTTGCAAAGAGTAAATCTAGATCAAATAATATTGGAAGAAACAGAGGATAATGAAGCTCAGGTGCAGACTGATGATACATAATCAAATAGCAATTAATTAAGTACAGCGTCACAAGGCAAAAGGGAGAGAGGTACTGACAAGAGCAATGCAGAGCCCATTATTGTTTTGAGATCATATGATCCTTTGAGCGAGGAGATTCATCTGAAATTAGTTTTCATACAAGAGAGAAGGTAAGGCACAAGCAGAAATTTAGGAGTTCAAATTTTGAATTGATATCATAGACAGTACCTGATGCTAGGCTCCCAGCAGTTCTAATAGGGGTTTGGCCACTGGAGTAGGGGTAAAGTGTGTTACAGTTGGGCCTGTGTTTTCTGTGGCTGCTGATCTATCTGATTTAACAGGTATCACTACCTTTTCCAAATACCTAGTTTGTACTCCTTGACGACCTGCACTCACCCTCTTCCTTTTGGACACCTATTACGAAAGAACAACATCTGACTGGAAAAACATAGTGTGACGACACATGGAATAGGTACAGAAAATGGATAGGTATGGCATATACTCATATATGATGCTTAAACTAAGCAGATGGTGTAACAAAGTAGAAGTCATGCAAGAGGTCAGATGCAAAATATGTGCGACCAATACAACTTTGCAAAGTTAGAGCAAGCACCTTGATGGGTGAATAAGATAGGCCATCCTCCACCATGCCAAGTTTGATAGCCAGTGGATCGTTCCGCAATATTCCTCTTGTGCGCCCATTCTCATATTCATTTTGATAATGTTCAATATCTGACATGCATGAAAACATAAAAACAAGTGAGATTTTCTTTGTAATGCAGAAGTGATTCTAATCCAATACTGCCTCCCTGTAAAACCCTTTGTGCTACCTCTGCAATTCTTTTAAAAGATGCCATGCATGCTGTAATTTGTTGTGTGCATTAATATAATGTGGCCTACTACTCAAAATATGAGAGCTCCAAAAGTGATGACACTTCACAGATGATAGCTTCAACATATAGTAAAGAAGAACAAGTCGACCTGACCTGACAGATTCAAAATATACTAAGGGAGAACAACTCGACCTGACCACTCGACCGCAAGAGAAGAGTATCATCTTAAAGAACAGCAGAAGAGCAAGCAGATTGAAGATATTACAAGTCTTTTAATACAATGTCGGTTGGCCACCCATGATGAACCAGAGCGTACAGACAAATACTATTCTTTCTGGTCTCTCCATATGTGGCTCAGATGCATTTCGAAACTAAAGTAGGAACATTTAGCTAACCAATTAAACATCTCTCAGTTTTACTAAATATCAGCAATAATATCAGATATGAATTTGTACAACTAAGCTTGTTTAGCTCGATGGGTGGAGCAGTGCTATTATGACACGAACCACGTAGGCTGATTGTGGTCATCATAAAATGGGGAAAACATAAGCATGATGAGTACAGTGTTGACTGTGGCAGTGGGATGACAGATCTGAAGCTGCAAACCGCGCAAAGGGTAGTTAGCAACCGATGTTTGCTTTGAAATAACAACTAAGATTTGGTATGGACAAGAAAGTATGGTCAACAAGTGACAAAGAAATGCAATTATGTTGTCTCTCTATATGTCGCGACATGCATTTGGAAACTCAAGTGGGACCTTTAGCTAACCAATTAAATGTGTCGGTTAACTAATATCAGTATCATATCACAATCATATTTGAAAAACTAAGCTTTCGAATTCTGAGTGTTGTGTTGTTTAGCTTCAAGGGTGGCGTAATGCTAGTACGACAAAAAGCACCTACGCAGATCATAGTAGAGTATATAAAAGGGGAAAACCCTAAGCATCAAGAGAAAAATCAGGAAAGTGGAACTAGCTGGACCAATGGGTGGCGCACATGCTTTTCGAAACAAATATAGGAACATTAGGTGACCAATTAAACATTCTCTGTTTTAGTGATATTAGCATCATATCAGATTCGTATTTCAACACGTAAGCTTTGGGTTGAGGTCTTGAGGGGTAGTGCTAGCACTACACGAAGCACCTACGATGATGATAGTGAATATGAACGGGGGAAACCATAAGCTTTACGAGTATAGTGCCCGTGCCATGGCGGATCTGAAGGTGCAAACCAGACAAAGCTACTTCGCAACCAATGTTTGCTTTCAACTAGCCACTACGATTTGGTACGGACAAGAAAAGTACAGTAAAAAAATTAGATCTATTTTCCGGGTGAGATCAATAACTTAAGCACATATGGAAGAGTACCAGCTCCCTTGCGACGCCGTGTAGGCCTATGCTGATACGTTGAGGGTGCTGCAGGTGCGATGGCTGTCGGCGGCAGGGAAGAAGACTTTAGATGGCAGACGGCCGGGTCGGGGGATATATCCTATTGCCATGGACGAGGCGGTCGTAGGAGCGGCAATGACAAGGTGGACGACAGCGCCGATGAAGCGAGAGGAGGCGATGAAAGGATCCTGGTCCAGCGCCGTGGATGAGAGACGTCCATCTCTTGCAGTGGACGACGGGGTAGGGGTAGCGGCTCCGGCAAGGTGGAGGATGGGGTGGCGGACTGAGGAGGCTGGCCGCAGTGCGGAGGTTGTCGTGCCGCCGACGGTGTATGAATGGGGAAATGGAGGGGAGGGGGGATCTCAAACATTGGGACGCACTTCTCTGAAATGGGGGAAAGTTACGAACTTATCCCCCGTTTAAAATTTCGGACATCGCGTCGGTTGGGGATAGGACGGTAATCTCGCATCTCCCAAATATTTGCAGGTAACTATTTCGGGCGAGGAGAGGGTGTTTTGCCGACCACGGTGTATGAATGGGGCTGATAGGTAGGGCGGTTGTGTCACGTCTGATGGAAGTTACACATCTGCCCCTATTTAAAATATAAACCTACATCGATTTCGGACAAGGAGAGTTTGTTTTGCCGCCCACCGTGTATGAATGGGGAAATGGAGGAAGAGACACATGTCTTTCGGACGAGCTTGAATCAAATGTGTTTTGCCGCCCATTTTTGGTGCCCACCGTGTCTGAATGGGCTCAGAGGCCGTCGTGTCACATCTGATTGAAGTTACTAGTCTACCCCTATTGACAGCACTGTAAATCCTGTCGATAAGGATGTCAAGTGTCAGGGGTAGACAGTAATTTCCATCTCGCAAACACTTGCTTCGGGCAGCCCACAAATTATAGTGGGTGTTTAGCCGCTTCGTTCAAAACTTGGGAGAATTAGCATTCACGTTTGCCCTGGGACCTGGCAAACTAAATTCAAATCCAATTTGTATTCGATTACGAATATCCACAGATAATTATACGTTTTGTTATTTATTTCTTCAAAACCACAACAAAGATTTATTCCACCTTTATATATGATTATGATTTAGAAATGCCGTGATCTTCGAATTCAGTAGGTTGGATACACTCTGAGTCAAATAGATATTTCATCCAATACAATATGCTCACACGAAAAACAGTTCACCTTATGTCAATCATACAAGTACTGAGGATTACGTCACCTAAAAAATTCGGATCATTACAACACATGGACAACATAGGGGGTCTTGCAACATAATCCATTCAGAGACATGACACAACATGCAAGTACAATAATCTAATGAAAATTTTCAACTGGTATCTAAAGAAGAACCGGGATTATCTTGGGCTTCAGATAGCAGAAACAGCAGGACCTCCTCCGTCTTCAAATGCAACATTCTTCCTCCAATTCTTGGGTTGCTTGCATAATGCGTGCCGCTAATTCCGTAATTTCTAGCCTCAAGATAAAGATTACCTAATTCATGGCAGCCACACCATCTCTTTCTGCCTCTAGTAGAGCCTCGAGCACTATAATATCTGTGCTCAGACTGCTCTCCGGCGGTGTTGCCTCTGAACTGCTACCATCTGGTAACATGGATGGCGCACTGCTTCCACAAATAGATTCTGGGGTTGTACATTGTGTCCTAGTGTGAACGGCATCCTGAAAGGTTTCCGCTGGACATCAGTAAGAGATAGTTATCGTATGATCCAGGCAGTAAGCTTACATGGTAAACGACGGACGAATTATTGCCGAGCATGGCAAACTATATTTAAATGGTTCGAAGCAGCATCAGCCGAAAAGAAATTAAAATGGTAAGATGAAACTAGGGATGTGAGTGGCAAATAAATGAAATCCGCCAGTCCCATCTAGTTAGTTTTTTCTACCTCCCTAGTTCATTTTCCTAAAAAAACAAAAACTCTTTTGAACTATCATACCACTAGTGGACTTTAATCGGGATTAAACCGGACCCAGTTGACATCCCTAGTTGAAAGGGAGTGTACATCCGCTATATTTAAGTTGCCAAGGCATCTAAGCAGTTGAAATAATCTGAGAAAGAACTTCACAGTGTGGCCTCATATAAACTACGAAGACAGTCTTGTGATGAAGTTGAGAGGAAAAGTTAAGGACTCAAATGAAATAGGCATGCATTTCTTTAAGATAGTACAACAGGCACTGCTAACATATTGGCCAACTCAGGTATAGCATAACAACAAATAAGCATTCGAATCAAGCAATACAGCAAAGCAGACAACCGAACTATTTGTAATTCGGTAGGATTACACGTTGAGGGCACAAGCCAAGAAAGCAGCCCACTCGCATTACATTTCACATGTACTAAAACACACTGGCTTACCATATGTTGCTGTGAAGCCTAGTTGCTGTTGCAATGTTCTTTGAAGATATCGTCAGCATCCCGTGGTTGCAAATCTAGTTGTTGTAGTTTATTCTGCACCATCTATTTAGGTAAAATTAATTTTAATCGCATGCACTGGTCCGAATTGATCATCAATGGTTCAACTAAACTAATGAAAGAAGGGTGTGTGCATACACGACAATACTCCCTCCGATTCTTTTTACTTTGTGTATAACTTTTTCTCAGTTTTCTCGTATTAGTCTGCGTGTTGCCGATTCCTAGCGCTGGTTTCCTTTTGTGCCCCGCCCCATCCGCCTCTGCCCTAATTAATTGGCAAATTAGTCCAGAAAAATTAAACCAGTGCCCTCCTTGGTATGCGGGTCAAGAGTTATGCGCAGGGTAAATAGAATCGGAGGGAGTATATGTGCTTCCCTATATTTTTATGCTTGTTCGAGGTGCCAGCCCCAAAAGAACAAATATTTTGCTTGATGGGGTTGGCAGCTCCATAATTAATAGAAGCATCAAATTAGTCATGCAACTTGGGAAGATCAAGAACACACAAACAAGTAATGAACAGAGGCTCGGAGCAGTGATGTAATAGCTAGCATCAGAAAATGTAGGGTAAAACGAACAAAAAGCGGCGGAACCACATGCTAGTTTGCTGATGTGTAATTAAGCATAGAGAACATTAAGCAGTCTGATGGAACCAACAGGTGGCATCAGAACAAAACTAAAGTATATTAACTATATGTGCACTGGTATGTAATTTAGCACATGTAACATGTTCACTGCTAGAAGTATGGCCCTACAGGTGCAAGCAGAATAACGCGTCTCATGAAAAAGTGAATGATGCCCTGAAGAAATTCAAAGGTGCGCTGCTTATGCTAGAAAAGTGAACGTAGGCGCCGGCCGTTGGATAATAGTACCTGATTCTCGGCGGCGTATGGGTATCGTTGTCATACTTGATAGCTACGGATCGTCGATGGTGCTCGTGTTGCAGTTGAGTTTGGGTCGGCTGTCGCCATCGCTGAAGCGGCTCCGGTGCTACGGTTGCGGCGCCTGTCGACATACAAGAAAGCTCATCTATGCTAAGTGAACAGTTGCACGATAAAGAGAAAAACCAAAAGGAGTACAAATCGAAATAACCTGATGAGGCTACGGCGTAGGTAAAGCAGGGCCGGTGGAGTTGAATATGGCGTCCGTGGAGCGGGTCCGGTGCAGTGGACGAAGGCTTTGGCGGGCGCGTTATACAGTGCTTTCGGTGAGGCGGATCTGTTGCGGCACACAGAGAGAAGTCGTTCTCTCCCCCAAACACCAACACACGAGCACATTAACCCCCCTCTCTCTTGTAAAGTCCGGACCCCAACATAGGTCTCTATCACTTTGTCTCTCGGGCATGCACACATCTCTTCCCTCACTCTCTAGGTCTCCCGCTATCTCTCTTAACCAAGCACACGCACTATGTAGAGTGCATATTTCCCATACACACAAAACGTCACCCCCAAACGTCTATCTCCCTAGTTATGTGGTTCTCGCGCACTCACCTCACACACCACCCCCACTGCAAACAAGCACACTTTGTCTCCTTGTGCACCACTCTCGTCTTTCTATCTCTCCCACATGCGGACCCGCCCCAGCTCTTTCCCCATATACATATATGTCGTGACTCTTTGCATAGCTCCCCAATGTATAATCGTTCTCGATTTCGCACATTGTTCTCTACACCATCTATTCTAGATCTCTCATGAAGTCCCTATCACACACACGATGACTTGCTTCCCTTGCGTCTCTGTTCATAGGCCAATTTCGGACAACATCAACATTGTCTCCCTATCTATATGCCATTTATGGACACAAACGATCAATCTCGCCCCCTCTCTTCCTCTCACTCTCTCTCTCCGTCGCTAGCTCTCTCTTTCTCTCGCTCTCACACCCCTCTCCCACACACACACTCGATGTCTCTTCCAAATAGTATGCTCCCCCCGCCCGCACCCGTGCTATCTCGCTACTACACATGTCACACCATCCCCACTTCCCTTATACTAGGTTTACATCATCAGTGGTCTCTCTACTCCACATACACTCTCTGCCTCTCACACACAAACGCGTGCACAAACACACACAGACACGCACAAACACCCATTTACCTGGATCCTCATCTCTCCTCATGTTCGCATGTGTATCTCACACACTCACACTCTAATTATGTATATGTGTCTCCATGTTACACAACACAAATCCCCATGTACATGTCTCTCTCTATCCTCCACACACATAGACACAAAGAATCTGTTAGCATTGCCTCAGTCTCTAACATATCACACACGCACACACACACTCTCTCTCTCACACACAAACACGCTGAACAAGGGTTTCCCCATGAATAACTTACCGTCTATTCATGAACAGTCGTGGTAGTACGACGAACAGGAGACATGAAAAAGAATAAATCTACACGTGCTTAGACCACCTAGTATGACTACTAGGACTAGAGCAAGCCAAAAAGTGCGCCGCCGTCACCCCCTCCTTGTCGGCGACGGGAAAATCTTTGTTTTACACAGTCGAGAAGTCATTGTGCTAAGGCCTCACATGTCGAGGCGTTGAATAGAATGTAGATGCTAGTTTATGGAAGCAAGTATCGATAATACGTTTGTATCTCCATACTTATATTTCGTCTCTTATAAAAAACCGAGTAGGTGATGATGGTACGTGTGCCATCTTGCAATATAGACCGTCCTATCTATATCTGACGGATGGAAATTAAACTAAAAGATACCCGCACCCCTCTCCACATTTGCAAACAAGGCCTTCCCTCGTTCATCCTTATCTCCAACAAACCTCATTGTTGAGCAATTAATAAAGGAAGCCTCTGGAACAAACTGGTCTGGTGGCCGCTGCCAGCGTCGTCAATCCCCATGCCTACGCTTAGTCCGACCACCAACCACCACCACACCCCACTCCTCTTCACCTTATCTCATATTTCTCGAGATATCATTAGTTTTTACACATGGGATTACTCCCGCAAGGGTCAATCACAACAAGTGTTTTATAAAAAAAATGCATCTTGATGTTCCGTGCAATGCACGGATCTTGCTAGTACTCCTACACAAGACTAAGTTGGTGATGCTGGTGTGTCTGCCATCCACCGTTTCTGACCATTAGATCTACATCTAACGATTGTGAGGTAAGTTGTTTCGTTTTCTCACCAACATCCCACTTGTCTACCAATTTATAGAAAAACCCACAATTAGTATCTTAAAACCAACCACATCCCTCCCTGACCTCACCAAAACAGCCAAAGGAATATATTCTAATTGAAACATAATATATCTCTAGTGACATATGTATATCAAAATTAGAGTGTTTTGTACCAAGTTTGTGAATAAGTATTATTCTAATTGTGATTCGTTGCAATGGACATGAACATTGCTAGTATTTCCAATCATGCATTTCTTTTCCTAGTATTCCATAGTTTCGAGTTTTCCATCAAGATATTAGTCACTCATGGTTGATATTTACTTTCAATCATGTACACATATGCACTATGTAACTAGCCTTGCTTATTGGCTTCCAAAGCTTAACTTTCACTCCTACTTACAATATGTAGAGTATTTAACAAAAAAGTACCACTTTCAACCAGCCCTAGGAGGAATCTATTATACAAAAAATAGCAAAAACATACCCAAACTTTCTTAATCCACACCAAAAACTACCTAGTACTCCTACCGATTAGGATTGTTTTAACCCATTTATGACAGGGTTGGCCCACATGTCCGTGCTGACGAGGCGGCTTAAACCAACACATTTTGTTTGACTGTTGACACGAGGGACCCACATCTGACCTTCTATCCTATTATTCCCCCTCAAATCATTATTTTTCCTGAACATTACTTCAAACAGTACTGATGCGTGTTCGTCGGTGGCGCCGGTGATGAGCGAGTTGGCCGCCGCTCTGCCGGACGGGCCAGACGCCGCGCTGGCCTCTGCACGGGTTGGCAGGCTGGCCCGAGTGTGACTCACGAGTGAGCAAGCCACCGCGATGGCCTTCGCTCGAGCCAGATGGCTGGCCTTAGGGCGGCGCGCGCGAGTAAGCCGCCGCGCTGCCGTGCCAATCTAGCTAGCAAACCTTGCAGACAAGCAGCTGGACGGAGCTATCTTGGCTAGCTAGCGGCCGCGAGCGCCGGACGGAGCTGGCATCTGGGCTGCCGCAACATGGGCTCTGCACGGCGGCGGTTTTGACCTCGCCTTCTGCCGGCGGCGGTAACTGCGTCCCATGGCCGAGGATGACTAGGTGGACGGGCAGGAGGTCACTCGAGGATTTTTGTTGGTAAGAGGAGTACAATGGTTGATAAGGTAGTCTTATCTTAAGTCTGCCACGTATGCAAGTGGTAGTAGTTTCATGGCATTTTAGTGGTTTCTTGCATTATTGGAGCAAGTACAATAGAGTTGAGTCAGCGGGCTATAAGAAATAAACTACTACTACATGTTGGCTATAAGATGGGCTGTAGATGACATGGCACTGGCTTATAGCCAGCAGCTGGCTATACTATTAACCATGCTCTTAGGGGTTTCTTGTAAGGAACAATGTACGTACTACTAGTGACAAAAGGCGATTCTAGGTTGCATTGTACTCCAACGAGTACTGCTAGTGGTCGCGGGAGTGTATACCTTGTTTTGTGGGTTCGATCCTAGCGGAACGCACGACAACCTTTTTTTAAAATAGTATACTATCTAGATACATCGCAGAAATGGATGTATCTAGAACTAAAATACAGCTAGATACATCCATACCTACGACAAGTAATTCGGAACGGAGGGAGCACTACACTTCGCTGCGAGCCAATATTTTACATGGGTAGTTTGAGTTTTGAAGTCAAACGGACGTGCGGCCCCACAATCTGGGTGCATTGGAGTCTGGACGGCCTAGCCACGTGAATGGGTTTTCCTTCCCAGCATCCCGTGGCTCGCGTGCTCGCCCTAGCCGCACCTTGCTTGCAGCTTCCAGCTAGTAGCATATTTAAACTAGCGCCTCCCAATTAAGCCCGAGGAGCTAGAAAAGCCTGGCGGGGCATTGGGAACTGTGCAATATGGCTTTGTACGTAAAGTGCTCTACTACTACTCTGTAGCTTGTGGCATTGCATGCATGGACTTCACTCCATTATCGGCTCTACTATAAAAGAAATTCCTCTTGACGTGTTTTTTTTGAAATGGAGGCAAAAGCTTTGCTTCATCTCATTCATATAGAAGGAACTACTAACAAAGTTCAACGAGATCCATTACACCTCCACAAATGGAAGCGAAAAGCCTAGTCTTGCTGTATCAAATAACTCAAATGTTCTGCCCCCGCAGTAACCGTCGCTGATAAACAGGTTGCTAGTGTGTGCGTGAGAGGAGCGGCTGAGTAGGCCAGCTACGTGAGAGGAGCGGCTGAATAGAGCACCGAGAGTACCCACTAGGCCACTACGCAAGTGTACTTCCCCTGCATTGATAGTACAACGATGGTTCTAGAGAACAGTAGTACCCTCCACTTCCAACTGTAGCTCCTTGGCCCTGAGATTCAAGAGTTCAAAACTGGTGCACTATACAAGACTAGACTAGAAGTACAGTACTCCCTCCTTTCCGGTTTATAGGGCTCATCTCAAAATTTTAGTTTTTCCATTTTATAAGGCTCAATTTGGTTGTTTCCCATCACATGTTCAGATTCCAAGGTGCATTAAATCATTGCATGCAAGTATTAAGAGAAAATTGACCAATGAATGTAATTTATGCATGCATTGCAATTAATGCATTGGTAAACATACTTTTTTGAGGAAAATAAGAGCATTAATTGGGTGCTTTTTTGAGGAGTAGTTGAGAAAAGTAGTACTAGTACTGCTACAGTATGAGTACGTACTCCTCCGTCACATAATGTACGATGTTTTTTGACACTAGTTGGCGTGTACAAAAAATGGCAAAAACATACCCAAAATTTCTTAATCCACGCCAAAAACTACTACCTAGTGCCAAAAATTTCTTACTAGTGCTATTATTTACAGTATAATGCAATCCCATAACGTTCCATAATGCTAGTACTAGTACTCCATGGTACCAAAAACTACTACCTAGTGCCAAAAATTTCTTACTAGTGCTATTATTTAGAGTAGTAATTAATAGCCTCACCCCTTCGCTGAGGAACGATCTACAGTTGGAAGGGACGAGGCCCTGCGGTTACTACGCTCTTATCTCCTCCTCGCCAGTTCCCCTCCCCCCAAAGAGAAGGCAGTTCATCGCTGCTACGATGGATTCGCCAGGCGGTTCTCCTCCTCGTCGGGGCTGGGAGACCTTGGACGATGATTCTCTTGGAGAAATCACACGCCGCTCCGACGTCCTCACCGCCGCAAGACTCGATGCTTCCTGCACTAACTTTTTCAAGACGCTGCTTATACAGGCTTGGGAAAAGGCCATGCTTGTTGGTCTTCCATGCGTCCTCAAGGAGAAGGTTCTTCTATGGGACAATTCTTCGAACAGTCCACCGCTCCCTGGCCATGGTTGCAGGTTGACTCCACTAGAGTTGACGACGTTGAGAGGTAGTCGGATTTTGTCCAATGAGCAGGTCAGTAATGGAGTTTGATCATGTAGTACTTAGTTAATCCATTTCCATCCCGTAATTTCTCCGCTGCCCACCGTCTTATATATAGGTCTGGGTCGGTGCCAACGAAGATTGGCTTGCATACCTCTGGCCGGATACCACCATGATTTTGCACAACATCCACAGCAGTGCGGCCGTTCCGGTAGACCCCTTCTCCACCATTGGGATCGGCCTTCCGGACTGGCTGGGCAAGAATACATATGATGATGCCTACATGAGACTGAAGAAGATAGCAATTGCGGACCCGCCGTCAAAGCGACGCGGCTATGACGATTACTATCTCATCGCGGTGTTCGACATAAGGATTGCCATCAATGCAGGAGGCAGTAATGGCAGAGGCTGGCGCATGTTGGCGGCGGCAGATTTGTACCCCTACACGTTCGAAGACGTCGTGTGCCATCTAGGCCGCATCTTCATGGTAACAAGCCAGGGGACTTGTTTCATCTGGTTGACATCCTACAGTACGGGAGATTACAAACGGAATGCACAAACCATCATTTGCATCCCTAACGGTACTCCATTATTTTGCAGGGACCAGTCATCACCCGATCAAAATAAGATCGCCGATCCTGGATGTGCATTTGCATCCGCGATTTGGTCTAACCTGGAACCTTGTAGCTGACTTTGGCATATTGGGATCAACTATCTTAGCAGTCGTTACCCATGGTACCATTGATGTGCAACATGGTCACATAATCTACCACGATCGGACTGTCACCATCTACCCATGTATTCCATTTTTTAACCCTCTCACCTTCTCTTTCATTGTTGTACTAGTAGTATACTTTGTAGTACTAGTAGGAGTACTTTTTACCTTGGAGGACGCGTATAGCTAGCTAGGCCCTTGAAGACTTGAACCCACTAGCTGCCACCATTTTTGTTTTTCCATGTCTTACTATCTCATCCATGTAGCCAAGAGTGGCTATATATAATAAGCTGGTTATTTTACTTCCTCTATACCGGAGTAGTACTATTTGCTGCACAGTATTACTGACCGCCACATTTGAGCACAACATTATTATGCATGGACCTTGACTATGTACGTCACCATGTGTCCAGATCTGGGATGCCGCGTGTACCAGATGAACGGCGCCGAGTTCGACCCCCGTGATGCTACGTGGGTGCCGAGGAACACTCTTGGAGAGTACTCACTTTTCATTGGGGATAGCTACCCCATTGTGAAGCGGATGCCACCTTCCGTGCACGACACGGAAGGCCTGCCATTCATGAAGCAAGGTTGTGTCTTCAATGCGCACCGCCAGATGAACGACATGCTGGGACACGCTATCCCTGATTTATGCCGCTTCAGCTTGGATGAGTCTGCATCGTGTGGAACCGGACTAGAAAGCTGCGACAATGATTCCCGTTGCCCACCGCTATGGACCGTGCCATCCATGAAGAACACCTGGGATTGGAACCTGGAGGAGGACATGTAGCCCATCTATAACGTGTAAGTGGAGTACGGTAATTGTGAACGGTAGCGCTGTCAATATATGTAGACTAGTTGTGCACAAATTTATCACATGAGTTGGAGATGAACTTGTGTGGCATACTTGCATTTGTCCTTTAGAATTTATTACTAGTAAATGTGTTATGTCTACGTGTAAATTGTGTGGTTGTTGCACGGGCTCCAACATGCTCTTTGAGAAAAAAGGTGGCACAACTTTGGATATACGTGATGTGGCGGCATCATACAGTAGCATCGTTCGCTATAGTTGTACTAGTACACTCCTACTAGGGCGACAACTCCTATAAAACCTTGCGCTTGGCTCTTTGCCTCTTCGGGAGGTTCAACAGTTCGTACTCGTGTGAACCTTGCACTTGGCTCTTCGCCTCTTCGGAAGGTCCAACAATGATGATACTATAGTACAGTATGCTTCTGGCAATCTGACACCGATTGAACTGCTGCACGTCCATCGTGAGGGCGAGGGCGAGGGAGAGGGAGAGGGCGATGTAGTCAAAACCCTCTCCTCGTCCTGCAAACCACCGCGCGCGTGGGCGGGTGAGAGGCGTAGTAAGCAAGCTTCTCCTCGTTCGGCGAGTTGACGGGACACATCAAAGCAGTACTAGTACTAGTAGTAGTCCATACTGCGTCCTTTCCGATTAATATGGCTTAATTTGAAACGAGAAAAATACACTGGCGGTCAACATATGTAACAGTACGCTCTTTACGGTCACTATATATAGTTTTGCGGCGATTATGCGATCACTAGCTCATCGTAGAGCACCGTATTGCACCCTACTGACCGGCCACATAGTCGACGTGGCACTTTGTTGACTAGTTAAATTGTCACCTGATTTCTGGGTCCCACCTGTCAGTTGGCAGAGCCAAGAAATCAGTTAAACAAAACTTTACACAGGCACGACACGAGTCCAACCCTTGCGCGCGAACCGCCCTGGCTGTGTATGTGAGTGCATGCACGTGTCCTCCCTCGGTCTTCCAACAAAGAGTGTACTACATGATGTACATCTACACTTCCAATGCATTTAGCCTTTAATCTACTAAATCGATATTGATTGACTAATGCACCAACTTGTGCTGTAGGTATAGGCTACATGTCTATCCTTAATTACAGCATGCAACGGCCTTCATTTAATCTTCTTATCTCAATGGTCGCATGCACACATAAGTCTGCTACTTTTGGGCGTTAATTATGCCCTGGTCAATGTGTAAATCTCTAAATGTACAGTCTTTCACGGATGTAGGGATTAGGTTGAGCACTTGAGCGTGAGCGTGTGTGTTGCGTCGTGTGATGTGTGCCACATGGGTGCGTGAGTGTTGTGTGCGTCCATGTGTACGTGTGAGTGTTGCATGTTGCATTCATGCATGGGGCTTACTCCCTCCCATTGACATGTTCATATTTCAAGCTTCCTCTGTTCCCTCCATATGGTGATACTCCCTCTGTTCCCAAATATAGTACAAAGTTGAGTCAGCTATTTTGGAACGGAGGGAGTAGTACGGAGTAAAAGCCTCCCTCTGTTCTCAAATACGGAGTATTTGTCTTTCTACAGATTTTAACAAGTGACTAGGTACGGAGCAAAATGAGTGAAGTGAGCGTAGAGGCATAGGGATACTGTAGAAAGGAAGTCCTCACGATCCATTTATTCCCCATCTCGGTCAGAGAGAACTATTCAACTAGTCTTCGCAGTGAAGTGACAATACACGCTGCAGCAGATGGGACACATAATTAATAAGCTAAACTAGCGTGTTGGTGTTACTAAATCAGCCTTACCCAATACTGCCATCATGTTTGCCAGTAGAGCACGCTTCCGCAAATACGCCTACGCACCTCTGTCCTCCATTAACTGACATATGGGCCCTATTATGGTAGACCCACATGTCATCGGTGTAACTATTTACACTCCGAAGGACGGTATATCCTGGTAGTAGTACTAGTAGAATTGAAGCACTCATCTGGTTTGAAGGATAGATACCTTCCTGGGATCAAGTGCATCCTAACTCACCAGCGTAGGATGTACTGATAATGATGATGGAGATGTTGTGCAGAAGCCATATGTATATATATATATATATGTGTGTGTGTGTGTGTGTGTGTGTGTGGTTCCGCACATTCCACCACTTCTCCGTTCATTTCCAATACTGAAACACCATGAGCAGCAGGATGTTGAGGTCCGGAATTCAAAGTGAAATTCTTGATTTGCCCGTTCCTAGTCATCATGGGAAAGAAATAAGAAAGAAATAAGAAAGAGATTATTCCCCTAGAGCTTGTCCAGTACCACCAGTACTCAAAATGCATCTCCGCGCGTCTACTTGGCGCTTTTATTAGCCGCCTTGCATGCAAGCGAAACGCTATTGGCGGCAATTAATAGCTCACTGAGCGATGATTGATGCAGTCAGTCAGTGCCCTCGATTATGCTATTCCTGATAGAAGGATCATGGCGCCCCGGAAGCATTCCATCCAGCAGCTGAAGGAAATATGCCCTAGAGGCAATAATAAAGTTATTATTTATTTCCTTATATCATGATAAACGTTTATTATTCATGCTAGAATTGTATTAACCGGAAACATAATACATATGTGAATACATAGACAAACAGAGTGTCACTAGTATGCCTCTACTTGACTAGCTCGTTAATCAAAGATGGTTATGTTTCCTAACCATGAACAATGAGTTGTTATTTGATTAACGGGATCACATCATTAAGTGAATGATCTGATTGACATGACCCATTCCATTAGTTTAGCACCCGATCGTTTAGTATGTTGCTATTGCTTTCTTCATGACTTATACATGTTCCTATAACTATGAGATTATGCAACTCCCGTTTACCGGAGGAACACTTTGGGTACTACCAAACGTCACAACGTAACTGGGTGATTATAAAGGAGTACTACAGGTGTCTCCAAAGGTACATGTTGGGTTGGCGTATTTCGAGATTAGGTTTTGTCACTCCGATTGTCGGAGAGGTATCTCTGGGCCCTCTCGGTAACGCACATCACTTAAGCCTTGCAAGCATTGCAACTAATGAGTTAGTTGCGGGATGATGTATTACAGAACGAGTAAAGAGACTTGCCGGTAACGAGATTGAACTAGGTATTGGATACCGACGATCGAATCTCGGGCAAGTAACATACCGATGGCAAAGGGAACGACGTATGTTGTTATGCGGTCTGACCGATAAAGATCTTCGTAGAATATGTAGGAGCCAATATGGGCATCCAGGTCCCGCTATTGGTTATTGACCGGAGACGTGTCTCGGTCATGTCTACATTGTTCTCGAACCCGTAGGGTCCGCACGCTTAAGGTTTCGATGACAGTTATATTATGAGTTTATGAGTTTTGATGTACCGAAGGAGTTCGGAGTCCCGGATGAGATCGGGGACATGACGAGGAGTCTCGAAATGGTCAAGACGTAAAGATTGATATATTGGACGACTATATTCGGACATCGGAAAGGTTCCGAGTGATTCGGGTATTTTTCGGAGTACCGGGTAGTTACGGGAGAAGCAATGGGCCTTGATGGGCTTTAGTGGGAAGAGGAGAAAGGGCCAAGGGGCTGCTGCGCCCCCTCCCCTCTAGTCTGAATTGGACTAGGGAAAGGGGGGCCAGCCACCTCTCCTTCTCCTCCACTTCCTTCTCCCTTCCTCCCCACTTGGTGGACTCCTACTAGGACTTGGAGTCCTAGTAGGACTCCACATCCTGGCCGCACCAATTGCCTTGGCCGGCCTCCTCCTCCTGCATCCTTTATATACTGAGGCAAGGGGCACCCCAAAGACACAAGTTGATCCACGTGATCTTTTCCTTAGCCGTGTGCGGCGCCCCCAGCCACCATAGTCCTCGATAATACTGTAGCGAAGTTTAGGCGAAGCCCTGCTGCTGTAGTGCATCAAGATCGTCACCCCGCCGTCGTGCTGACGGAACTCTTCCCCGACACTTTGCTGGATCGGAGTCCGGGGATCGTCATCGAGCTGAACGTGTGCTAGAACTCGGAGGTGCCGTAGTTTCGGTGCTTGATCGGTCGGATCGTGAAGACGTACGACTACATCAACCAAACACTTCCGTTGTCGATCTACTAGGTATGTAGATCACACTCCCCCCTCTCGTTGCTATGCATCACATGATCTTGCGTGTGCATAGGAAAATTTTGAAATTACTACGTTCGCCAACAGTAGCAGCATCTCCTTCAACCATGCGAGGACAAAACTGATGTTAGCTACATTCGCCGTTCCCAATGGTGGAATTGCTTCTTATCTGCTTTGCCGAGGAGAGCTCTCGCTACCCGATCCCCCTAAGCTAATGTAGTTCCCAGGTTGCCTACTAGATACCGTTTACGGCTATATCCATGTAGGAAGCCGAGGAAAGAGATAATTGATAGTTGCCAAAACCACGTAAAAGAAATGAGATTGAACATATTTCAATTCAACAAATTCTGATTGTTTCATTATCAAATGCAAGGGATGTGGGACCAGGTTCTATTATTGGAGTTAAGCGGTGTAGGAGCCGTGTCGTTCCTGTGTATTAGCTCGTTGTTAGCAGCCCCGAAGGGCATAAAGGGGGTAAAAGATTTCTCGGAAGCAGCTCTTCGCTTGTGGGAACTTGCTCTTTTCTTTTGTTTTAAAATGCAACCTATGCTGAAACAACTGAATAAAAACCAAAAAGTAAAGAGGTGGATCAGTTGTTCCTTTTCTCGATTGAATGCGCTTTCTATCTATCTATACCGGTACCAGGAAAAGCAGAATAAGCAGTTGAGCAGCAAGAAACTCCTGTTTCAAGTAAGTACGAAGGGGCAAGAGAGACTGTCATAATATTACTATGGGAGACGGATCCTGTTAAGTCAGTATGAATGTGCTACGAAAAATCCTCTTCCATTCTTTCCGGCTGGGCAACATGACTGATGGGAATGTTCGCTACTGCTTCGGGGTCCATCTCATACATATGTTCTCTGACCACCTCCATATATAGGGTCGCGCTATTCGTCACCCTGGTTGAGGAATAGTTATTCTTCACCCCCCTCTATTTTACCATCAATGCACCGTAATTTTACGTTCCGTAAGTTTTGTCTTATTTCCGACGTAAAAAGAGACCGTAAGAAAATATATAATCGCCGTAAAAAATATTTTATGTTATGTAAAATTACAAACGTAAAAACATAGTCTAAAATACACATAAACTACAAATTTTCTTGTCTTATGACCTATATTTTTGTTTTTTTATGTCAAATTTTACGTAGTGAATCAATAGGAATGTAACTATTTGAATTCTAAACGTAATTTAATTATGAAATGATCGTAAGATTACCTCGGGTGAAGAAATACTTATTCTGCACCCCGGATGATGAATAGTAACACTATATATATATATACATATATCAGTTAGGCTTCAAGTGCGTACTTGTTAGTTAAACCTATGTATAAATTGTGACACTAAATACGACTAGTAAGTAGTACAGTAGCAGTACTAATATACGTCGGGCAAATTATTCATCATGTCCACACATTGAATTGACGTGACAACACGCTGCGCGTGAGGTGACACAAGAATCCCGACGGCGTGTTCGGGTATTCTGGAATTACCGATGCAAGTCGAAGAAGGATTGGCCCAACCTGAGAAACTTGAGGCCAAAGTGAGTGCTGACAGCGCGAGATTTCAGTCTCTCATCGATTTGTTCATACCAACCATCGACAGCGAGCACGGCATATGTTACACCCAGCCTGAGAAACTTCCAGGCAAGACACCGATCGGCCGTCTACTTGCACAAACATATTCCTTTGTTTATAGCTCTATTTTTCTTTTTACACGCATACCTGGTGAAGCAATTACAATTTGACAGTTAATAAAAAGTGAAACAAGTGACTGCAACATGCCAAAGATGTTATGAAAATGCCAACTAGGTACACTAAAACCTATATTCCACAATACTGCAGGTATCACACTGAGTGGCCTAAGGAAGCATTTCTTCCAGCGCAATTCCAGGGCTTTCAAAAGGGGCGCGTGGACGCGTCGCAAGATACAGTCGGAGTGCATCATGCACGCGATGTGGCACAAGACCGGCAATACCTTGCCGGTGATGGTCAACGGCCGGCAAACGGGCAGCAAAAATGGTTCTGGTGCTGCACACCAACAAGAACTTCGACCAGCAGAGGACCAACTGGGTGATGCACTAGTACCACCTCGGGGACCTGGAGCAAGAGAAGGAGCGGGAGCTGGTCCTCTACAAGATTTTCTACCAGACGAACACTAGGGCCAGGAGTAAAAAGATTATAAGTTAGTTTGGTATTGGTAGTTGTACTACCTTGTCGTCCGCAACTTGGTATTGTTGTTAACGATCTTTTGGTATGAACTTGCATTTTCTTCCAACCATCATGCCGAGGGTCGACGTGGATATAAAGCTGAATCATTTTTTCGAAACGAATTTTCAGGCACCTGATTTTTATTTGATGGGTAGCATAAGCACCCGCCGTTTGAATTCCCAGTTCTCCAATTTTTTCGAAACAAGTGCATGCACTTATTATCACGATAAAAAAACAATATCCGTGCTGCATCCCAGTTACCAGTCTGTACTTGCAGAATTCTCTCGTTTATTGAGCACGTATATTGGTTTTTCAGGTCGAGCAAGTTTCAACTGGGCTATAGATTGCCAGGGTTGTTTTTTTTTTAATAGGCCCAGCCCATGACGACAACGGGGCACAAAGATCCAGCAGGTATCTACTGGCCTCTGGCCCGCCAGCGTTAGTTATATTTTGTCTTACAACATCCGCAAGTAGTTTTTTTTACTGAATCAAACACACAGCCCAGTTCTATTTTTCTCTTGAAACGCATGTCCTACATCCGTTCTCTAAGCTCTACCTATAGTTTTACTAGTTCATATACACGTATCATTATATTGAAAACACATAAAATTCCCTTTTCATATTTACATCCTTATTTTTGTTGTTTTTCCCACCCAATGCTTATTTTTTTACCACTGGTTTTCCCTTAAACCAACTAAATTTGTCCCACGTCTTATTTTCTTACAAAAACAAAAAGATTTTTTTGGCAAATCAATAAGTTCTTAAAAAATGTTTATCATTTCGGGATTACACAGTTCGGACTCCACCGAAATATGCAAAATAAGGTTGGACTTTTTGACCATGGTCCTAGGTAGAAAATGGGCTGTAATAAATTACTTAAGAATTAGCAAATGGGCTGCAAATTATAAAAAATAGCAAATGGGCTTTATGTTGTCTGCCACAGATTTGGAGGCTGAGTTGTGGGCCTACTAAGTTCATGCGTACACAAGGTTTCTCAAAAAAGAAACTTAGTCAACAATCGACTCTACCAGGGTCAGACCGTTAGATGTCAATCTAACGGCAATCGTGCTTCTTCAGTCTCTGATCCTCCTGCCCCAGCCACCCAAACCAGCACCATCGGAACCGCCTGCTCCCGCCTCCCGTGGCCGGCAGTGCTGCCGGGAAGGACTCACGGCCCCATCATACTCGCATCCTTGGCATGTCTATCCCTCTACTCACCCACACCTCCTGTTATTTTCCAGCGACGGCAGGTGAACCAGTCAACCCTCGTACTCTCCACCGCGTGGGCAGCCACTGTCGTGTCTTCCCCGGCTCCGTGTCGTTCCCTTCGTAGGCCTCGCCGTCGTCCACCGCCCTGGTGCTCTCAGCGCGGCGTGGTCAACGATGTCCATCCAACGGCCATAGTGCTTCTTCAACCTCTGGTCTTCTTGCCCCAACCGCCCAAAGCAGCGCCGGTCGTGCCGCATGCTCCTGCCTCCCGTGGCCGGCTGTGCTGCCGCGGAGGCCTCACCGCCCCTACTATTCCCACCGCTGGCCAGGCCCTGCGGCAACGGCAGCCTCACACCGCAGCCGAACCAATGAACCCTCGTACTCCTTTACGCGCGGGCTTCCACTGCCGCGTCGTCCCCTTCCTAGGCCTCGTCATCGTCCACCGTCGTAGTGCTCTCCGCGCGGCGTGGTCAACGTGGTCAAGGAACGACTTCCATCGGAAGAGTACTGTACGTGGAGAGGTTGACAGCTGGGTCCATGGCCACACCCTAGTTTTTTTTGTGATTTGCCAAGCAAGTCGCTTGGTCAGGCCTGTTGGGCTGCAAATCTTTCAAGACGAGGAGAGCTTTCATTCGGCTGGCCGAGAAAATGGCCCATCAGTAATGAGAAATGGGTTGTACATTTTTAAAACACATCAAACCGACAATTAGTTTCAAATATCTTTTTTTTCATTTCGAGATTTTAAATTACATTAATTTTTATGCGTGGAGAATTTGGTGGATTTTATATTGATATACATTTATTTTTAAAATCAGTTTGAATGTGAGTCGAAATTTCGGGATTAAAAACAGTTCGGACCGCACCGGAATATGCAAAATTTCGTATAATTTTTTAACCGTGGCCACAATATGGGTGTAATGCTAACAAAAAGAATATGGGCTCCAAAAAAACCTTAATAATTAGCAAATGGGCTGTAAATTATTAGAAATAATGGCAGATGGGCTGTATGCTGTTTCCCACATATTTGAGGCTTTCCTAAAAAAAGGTTGACGCACAAGCAGTGACTGTTGGATGGCCATCCAACGGCCGTCGTGCTTCTTCAATCTCTGCTCTTCCTACTCCGGCCGCTCAAACAGGCACCGGTGGGACAGCCTGCTCCCTCCTCCCCGCGGCCGACTCTGCTGCCGCACAGGCCTCACCACCCCACTATACTCCCATTGCTGGCCTAGCCATCCCTCTACTCACCCACACCTGCTGTTATTCTCCGGCGACGGTAGACGAACCAGTAAACCCTCGTACAGGCGTACTCCCCTCCGCGTGGAAAACAACTTTCGAGTCTTCCCTGCCTCCGTGTCATTCCCTTCCTAGGCCTCGCCGTCGTCCACCGCCCTGGTGCTCTCGGCGCGGCCTGGTCAACGTGGTCAATGACCGACATGCATCTGAAGTGGACTTTAGGTGGAGAGGCCGATAGCTGGGTCCACGGCCGCACGCAAGGAAATGCCTCCTTATTACGCGCAAAATAATGATTCCTCCACCTGACATCTGGGACCCACCGAAAGGGCCTCTGTATTTCGCGAAAAAAATGTTACTGCCGCTGACAGCTCGGACCCACCAGCTATATCTTCGCACGCAAGGAAGTGCCTCCTTATTACGCACAAAAAATGAATACTCCCCCTGTTAGCCGAGACCTAGTATAGTGGCAGGCTGACTTGTGGGCCTACTAAGTTGACTGGGACGGGGGCCTTTGTCAACTTTAGTCAATATGAACGATTCTAGCTCCAGTGACCGTACGATGTCCATCCAACGGCCGTAGTGCTTCTTCAACCTCTGGTCTTCTTGCTCTAGCCGCCCAAACTAGCGCCGGTCGTGCCTCGTGCTCCTGCCTCCCATGGCCGGCTGCGATGTGGCGGAGGCCTCACCGCCCCCTACAACTCCCACCGCTGGCCAGGCCATCCCTCTACTCACCCACACCCCCTGTTATTCTACGGCGACGGCGGCCTCACACCGCAGCCGAACCAGTGAACCCTCGTACTCCTCTCCACGCGGGCTTCCACTGCTGCGTCTTCCCCGGCTCCGCGTCGTCCCCTTCCTAGGCCTAGCCGTCGTCCACTGCCCTGGTGCTCTCGGCGCGGCGTGGTCAACGTGGTCAAGGAATGAGTTCCATCGGACATGGACTATACGTGGAGAGGCTGACAGATGGGTCCACGGCCGCAGCAAGGAAGTGCCTCCTTATTACGCGGAAAATAATGTTTCCTCCACCTGACCGCAGGGAACCACCGGACGGGCCACCGTATTTCACGAAAAAAACATTTCCCCCCTGACTGCTGGGACCCACCAGCTACACCTTCGCACGCAAGGAAGTGCGTCCGGGCAAAAAAAAACGATTCGCCCCCCTAACTGCTGGGACCCACCAGCTACATCTTCGCACGCAAGGAAGTGCGTCCGGGCAAAAACAACGATTCGCCCCTGACTGCTGGGACCCACCAGCTACATCTTCGCAGGCAAGGACATGCCTGACAGTCGGGACCCACCTGGTCGAAGCGTACGTAGCGTTGTCATTCTGGTCGCGAACGTGTACGTACATATATACTGGTGGATGTAGAGGCGCGCACGTGTCGTAGTAGAGTCGCGCACGTAGCATGTACACGTACGTACATCGGCCAGGGTGCAAGAAAGAAAATACGGCCATGTATGTGTACATACGGGCGGGGTCTCGAACGCCTACTCGCGCATACGTACGGCGAGGGCTCGTGTACATGGCTGGGTCGGAACGGAGAAACAATGTCGTCGTCGTGTTCATGGGTCGGAACGGAATGCATGGTCGTGTTCATCGGGAGGGCTTGGACAGAAGAGGCGATGGAAACGAGGCCTGGCGTACCGCACAACGGAGGAAACGGACCTCCTACGGTCGAAACGGGGGTCCTGTTGATCAGGAGGGGTGTGGCGTACTGCAAAACGGAGGAAACGGACTTCCTACGGTCAAAATGGGGGTCCTGTTGATCGGGAGGGGTGTGGTGTACCGCAAAATGGAGGAAACAGACCTCCTACGGTCGAAACGGGGGTCCTGTTGATCGGGAGGGGTGTGGCGTACCGCAAAACGGAGGAAACGGACTTGTGTTGGAGCGCTACGGCCGAAACGGGGGTCATGTTCATCGGGAGGGGTGTGGGGTACCGCAAAACGGGACTCCACGGGATACCGTTCATCTCCACCGTCGACCCCCTCCAGCCTCCACGAGCTACTGTTCATCCACCATCGACCTCCTCCAGCCTCCACGGGCTCCTGTTCATCCAGCCTCCACTGTGCGCTACTCCACTGGCTACTGTTCAACCACCCCTCCACCGTCTACTGTTCATCCAGCCCTCCACACCACAGGGTCCTGTTCAACCACCCCTCCATGGGCACCCCTCCACCGTCTACTGTTCATCCTGCCCTCCACACCACGGGGTCCTGTTCATCCACCCCTCCACGGGCACCCCTCCACCGTCTACTATTCATCCAGCCCTCCACCACACCACGGGGTCCTGTTCATCCAGAGGCAACGCCACCGCTCACTGTTCATCCAAACCCCCCCGCAACGTTCACTGTTCATCCCATCGATCGGCTTAAGTTAGCAGCAGTAGCCAAGGAATCGCTCGATCGGGTTCAGTTAACAGCCATCGATCGATCGCTCGGGTTCAGTAACGCGTAGCCTGCAGTGCAATCGCTCGGGTTCAGTTAGAGCCCAACGCCTCGCTCGGGTTTAGTTAGAGCCAACGCCTCGCACACACGCGCGTACGTGTACGAGAGAAACGCGCATCGCTCGGCCCCCGACCTCCCACCGTAACCGGGAACTCCCTGAAATTTTCCTCCCCCTCGCTTCTACCACGGTTTTTTCCGTCATGGACGGCCCAAAGAATGTCATGCAGCCGCGTCTCCGGCCCGCCCAGGACGAAAAGCCCATTTTCTGTCATGATTTTTTTCATAGAAGTAGGAGCCCACCACATCTATGATGATACCGGGTTTTGTCACAATTATCGTCATAGAAGTGTCATATGTATGACAGAAAATTTTTTCGTTCGGCCCAAAATGTCACAGATGTGCCTTTTTTGTAGTGGGGATGACGCGGAGCCGGGGAAGACGTGGCAGTGGATGCCCACGTGGAGAGGAGTACGAGGGTTCACTGGTTCGTCTAGGGTGTGAGGCTGCCGTCGCCGCAGAATAACAGGGGGTGTGGGTGAGTAGAGGGATGCCCTGGCCAGCAGTGGGAGTAGTAGGGGGCGGTGAGGACTGCACGGGAGGCGGGAGCAGGCGGTCCCGCCGGCGCTGGATTTGGCGGCTGGAGCAAGAAGATCAGAGATTGAAGAAACACGACGGCCGTTGGATGTCAATCCAACGGTTACGTCTGCTAGAATCGTTTGTTGACGTATATAATAACTAAAAATATCTTGCATACGCGTCAACTTAATAGGCCCATAAGTCAGACCAATCCCTCTTTTTTTTAATAATTTATATATAGCTCATTGCGACTTCTGATGCAATTTATGGCAGTCCAGTTTTTTGGTTGGCTAGGGCCAATTTCGCATATTTCTGTGGGTTCCAAACTATTTTTAATACCGAAATGTTGAGCCAGATTTAAAGTACTTTGAAGATATATTTAAATTAGGTTAATGCCTAGTGAAATAGGAATCTGAAAATGTGAAAAAATTCAGAAATTATAAAGTAATTGCCAATTTGTCATATGTTTTTATATTTACAACCAATTTCATATTACTTTCAAGATTTGCAGGCGTCTTGAAAGAGTTGCAGCCCATCAGGGTGTAGAAAAATAAATAGGCCTGGATTGGGTATTCTTCAGAAAAAATAAACTGGGCTCATTTTCACAAAGAAAAAATAGCTGGGCTCGTCACATGGTGAATATAAAATATAAGCCTGGGCTAGACGGGCCACAGCCCAGTTCAAACCCTGCTCCGTCTCAACAATAACAAAAAAAAATACTGCTCGAGCAGCTACGTCCCAGGTGTCAGCCGATCTTGTGCTGTTCTCTTGTCTATTGACTATATACGCTCACAATGTCGTGGGTCCCAGATGTCAGGAAAACACTAGGAGAAGCATTTTATTTTTCCATATGCTAACATGGTGGGCCCGTACTGTCATCCTCTCCATGTACTTCTGCCGATTCCTGATGTTTGTTGACCTTGTTGACAAGGCGAGAGGGCGGCACCGCGCCGAGCGCACCAAAGCGCGTGGAGGACGACGGCGAGGCCTCGGACGTCGGCATTAACGATTTAGGAGACGGTCGGGCGGCGATGCGTGCGCTGAGGCGCAGCCAGCTATGGGACGCGGAAGCAGGCGGCCCCACCGGCGCTGGTTTGGTTTTGGCGGCTGGAGGAAGACAGGACTAAAGAAACACGATAGACTGTAAAAGCAGCAGGAGTACTTAACAACCTTAACTGAAACCAGCAGGGGCACTTAACAACCATAGCTGAAAGCAGTATGAGTACTTATACAGGTTCAACCGTACAAAGCATGTCTCGAACAGTGCTATTTTGCCTACCGTTAACCAAAGGTGAGGCCGCCAAGCCCCAAGACAAGGCCCAGGCATCACCCAGCGCATCCACAACCTTCTGAAAAGCGGCTTCATCTCGCGATGTGGTCAATAAATAGGATATTCGCTTTAGAGCCATGGAAAAGCAGGAACATAATCTTCTGTCCTATTGTCCAAGATGGACGAGCCTTCATTATTTGAGACAACCCATGAATAAGTACCTTTTCACCTCCAAGGGGAATGGAGTAGGTCGACATAAACATCATGTTGTGACCAAGCGCAAGTCTGACCCGACCATGGTCAGGCATCTGTATAGGAACAATAGAACTGGGCAGTTTCTGTTTCAAGAAGATCACAACTGTAAAACTATGTATAAGCAATAGTTTATGAACAACATATATAACATAAAACAGCTCGTACCATAAGTTTCTTGACACAGTTGGACCTGTTCAACGAGTGCAGCAGTGGTACACATATCCCACGTGGCCTTCCATCATTGAAACGCCCCACAAGGACCTCAAGACAATCAATAAAGTGTAGGAACTTGTGGATGTTGTCCCAGTCAACTTCACTTCCATCAATAATAGTCGAGTTGTTACAGAATAACAAATGAGCAGCCTGCTTAACTCTGAAAAAACCTGCACGTACCACCAATTATAAGAAAACATTAGTTAGAAGTAGCATCTTTGTGAGAGATTCGTTGCTACTTCTAATGTTAAATTGTGATTAGTTAGATAGAATAGGTGGATTAAGAAGTAATCGAAGCGACAAGCAAGAACAAGATACAAAACTAACATGGATGAACAATTAGAACGACATCGGGGTGGAAGATCGCAATGAAGATGAGACCAGGTTCTGCTATTTCCATGGACATTCGTGCGCCAACTTTCAGTCCGTAACACTT
Source organism: Triticum urartu (assembly GCF_003073215.2). Taxonomy (NCBI): domain Eukaryota; kingdom Viridiplantae; phylum Streptophyta; class Magnoliopsida; order Poales; family Poaceae; genus Triticum; species Triticum urartu. The sequence goes on from NC_053025.1 coordinate 477,700,693, forward strand.
GAGAAAGTTTATCCAAGTTCGGCCATAAAAAAGCAGCGATCTTCTTGGTTCATGAACCCAACTCGGAACTTATATCCATGGCTTGTCTTCATTGTGACCATTAAACTGGTGTATTCAGTTATGGCAAGGCCGAGCATCTTGAGTACATGTGTTCTGGCAGAGCAAATAATGCACTGCAGGAAAAATAATATGAGAACACAATGTATTCCCTATCCAAATCTAGAAATAACTTCCTCCTTCACGTCAGTGTTGACCATCGTACTGGTAGTACCTTTTATCCAAATATAGCAATCCAAATTTCCAAATTAGTCGACAGCATGTTCAAAAAAACCCCACCCTCCCGGATAGAAAAGAGGATTCTAGGAACATACTGTGCGCGTTTTAAAATCATGTGTTAGGATGAGAAGGAACAAGTGTGGCATCTCGCCGAGGGCGCAGAAACCTGTAGGGTCCTCGCACTTTGGGCACTACAAATTAAACACACTAGATTCAGTAGGAATAAAAATGCATCAACGGCGGCGGCTGCCATCCTAGGATTACCCGCGACCAAGGGACTTGGATTTATCGGGGATGGATGAAGAATTTGTACTTGGTTCTCCATGAGAAAACCCTATGCAACCACTGAGAGGGGGTTTTCTCTGAACAAGCATATGAGGGAGAAGGGGATTCAGGCCCAGTGAAATATTGCCGCTTAGTCCGTCCAGCTTACTGCTAAAGCTGGAAAGGGTTTTTTTATTTGACAGATCATTGGGCATTACTGCGGCGCCACGACCCGGGTGTGTCTACCGTGCAGTTGTGCACTCTAATTTGTGCATATGGAACATGGACCCCATTGCGGGATGCCCCACATATCAGCGAAAGGAAGTAGAAAGACAGGAGTAACTAGTTACACAAAAATATATTTTTGATAGAGAGCTACTCCCTCTGTAAAGAAATATACAAATCTTTTATATCAGAACTTTATACGTAAGAAAAATCAAGGGGAATATATATAACATATATAATTATAAAAAATAGAGTTGTTTTTAACACAGTATAGACGAGTTGGTGATGATGGTGTGCCTGCCATCCTGCAATATAGGCCGTCCGATTTATATCTGACGGATAGGAAGGAAACTATGGCAATTTTGCAAAAAGGTACCCACACACCTCTCCACATTTGCAAATAAGGCCTTCCCTCGTTCATCCTTTTCTCTCACAAGATAAAATACTCATACAAATGCATCTTGATGTTACGTGCAACGCACGGGCATTATGGGGGTTCAGCTGAGAATATAATACTCAGACAGGCTCACGATTCTGGACTTTGGGCCACAGGCCCACCCTACATGTTTGGGGGCCCATGTGTTCTACCTCCGCACTTTTCATATTGCAAGCGATCGGTACGGCGCTGGCTTTAGATGCTGTCGCAAGGCGAATACACAAAATTGAATAAAGCATGGTAGCTGTTGGAATGAAATCAAACGACAGTTCCTAACCAACAATGAGAGTTGCAATTCTATCAATGATATACCATGTGATAAATAATACTGTCGTATTACTTATACACAGGACACTTGTTTCACCATGCCAGATTATTACATCAAAATCTCTCGTAGGATAGATCAGTTCGGCAGTTGCGTGCTGCTACTGAAGAATTTCAAAGTTGATTTGGACCAGCTCTCCTTGCCGAGAAAGTTCGATTTTGAGATCATCCCCTACCGCAAGATATGATTTAGATTTGAACCTTGACCATCCTTTAGCATCAATCATCATGCGACCATCCTTTGTACTTACGGTATATTGAGTAGGTTCATTCACACCAAGACTGCGCATGGTAAGAGAAACTTGGCCGCTGTTGCCCGGATTGTTGAAGGACTCCCTTGTTGCTCTAGGAATTCTCTATTTGCAAACAAGAAGACATACCCAAACAGTTAGATCAACACAGTGAATCATGCGAAACAACATGGAAAGAAAAAGAACTAAACACTTGGGTGACCAATGCTTACCAAGAAGGTGGACATGTCAGTTTTTGTAAGGACTTTGGTATATGAAGTGCGAACTGCAGCCCAGTTTGTTGCCGGTGCAACTGCTTGTTCGGTTGCCGCTGCACGGGCCAGAGCAAATGCAAGTGCAAGTGTTGGTGCAGGTGCCGAAGCTGCTGCTGCTGCCGGAGATGGTGCTCCTTGTAGAGCTGGTGCCGGTGTCGGAGCAGGTGCCGGTGTCGATGCCCGATCCTCCGGTAGATCGGCCTGATCCGCTGACGTGGTCGGTGCCCAATCCTCAGCTAGATCAGACTGAGTTGCTGCCGCTGTTAGTGCTAGAGCAACTGCCGGTGCTCGATCCGTTGCTGAAGGTGGTACCGATGTGCGAGACAGTGATAACCCACAAGTATAGGGGATCGCAACAGCTTTCGAGGGTAGAGTATTCAACCCAAATTTATTGATTCGACACAAGGCGAGACAAAGAATATTCTCAGGTATTAGCAGGTGAGTTGTCAATTCAACCACACCTGGAAACTTAGTATCTGCAGCAAAGTGTTTAGTATCAAAGTAATATGATAGTGGTGGTAGCGGCAACAAAAGTAAATACAGCAAAAGTAATGTTTTTGGTATTTTGTAGTGATTGTAACAGTAGCAACGGAAAAGTAAATAAGCGTAAACCAGTATATGGAAAACTCGTAGGCACCGGATCAGTGATGGATAATTATGCCGGATGCAGTTCATCGTGTAATAGTCATAACATAGTGTGACACATGTAATGTAGGCATGTATTCTGTATATAGTCATACGTGCTTATGGAAAAGAACTTGCATGACATCTTTTGTCCTACCCTCCCGTGGCAGCGGGGTCCTATTGGAAACTAAGGGATATTAAGGCCTCCTTTTAATAGAGAACCGGAACAAATCATTAGCACATAGTGAATACATGAACTCCTCAAACTATGGTCATCACCGGGAGTGGTCCCGATTAGTGTCACTTCGGGGTTGCCGGATCAAAACACATAGTATGTGACTATAGACTTGCAAGATAGGATCAAGAACTCACATATATTCATGAAAACATAATAGGTTCAGATCTGAAATCATGGCACTCGGGCCCTAGTGACAAGCATTAAGCATAGCAAAGTCATAGCAACATCAATCTCAGAACATAATGGATACTAGGGATCAAACCCTAACAAAACTAACTCGATTACATGATAAATCTCATCCAACCCATCACCGTCCAGCAAGCCTACGATGGACTTACTCACGCACGGCGGTGAGCATCATGAAATTGGTGATGGAGGATGGTTGATGATGATGACGACGGTGACGAATCCCCCTCTCCGGAGCCCCGAACGGACTCCAGATCAGCCCTCCCGACAGGTTTTAGGGCTTGGCGGCGGCTCCGTATCGTAAAACGTGATGATTTCTTCTCCTTGATTTTTTTCTCTCCGAAAGCAAATATATAGAGTTGGAGTTAGCGTCGGAGGGTCAACAGGGGGCCCACGAGGTACGGGGCGTGCCCTAGGGGGGGGGCGCCCCCCACCCTCGTGGAAAGGGTGTGGGCCCCCTGCTCTTCATATTTGGCGAGGATTTTTTTTTGTTTTTTCTAAGACCTCCCGTGGAGTTTCAGGTCATTCCGATAATATTTGTTTTCTGCACATAAAACAACATCATGGTAATTCTGCTGAAAACAACGTCAGTCCGGGTTAGTTCCATTCAAATCATACAAGATAGAGTCCAAAACAAGGGTAAAAGTGTTTGGAAAAGTAGATACGATGGAGATGTATCAACTCCCCCAAGCTTAAACCCTTGCTTGTCCTCAAGCAATTCAGTTGACAAACTGAAAGAAAGAAAGAAAAACTTTTACAAACTCTGTTTGCTCTTGTTGTTGTAACTATGTCAAGCCAGCATTCAAGTTTTCAAAATAAATCATAACTAACCACATTTGCAATAATTCTCAGGTCTCATCATTACTCATATCAATAGCATAATCAACTAGCAAGTAATAATAATAAATCTCGGATTACAACACTTTCTCAAAACAATCATAATATGATATAACAAGATGGTATCTCGCTAGCCCTTTCTGAGACCGCAAAACATAAATGCAGAGCACCTTTAAAGATCAAGGACTGACTAGAGATTGTAATTCATGGTAAAAGAGATCCAATCATAGTCATACCCAACATAAATTAATAGTGATGAATGCAAATGACGGTTGTGCTCTCCAGCTAGTGCTTTTTAATTAGAGGGTGATGACTCCGCATAAAAGTAAATGGATAGGCCCTTCGCAGAGGGAAGCAGGGATTTGTAGAGGTGCCAGAGCTCGGTTTTGAAATAGAGATAAATTCTATTTTGAGCGGTATACTTTCATTGTCAACGTAACAACTAATAGATGGCGATATCTTCCATGCTAAACACATTATAGGCGATTCCCAAACAGAATGGTAAAGTTTATACTCCCCCTCCACCAACAAGCATCAATCCATGGCTTGCTCGAAACAACGAGTGCCTCCAACATACATCAGGTCCCAGGGGGAGTTTTGTTTGAAATTAATTTTGATTATTTTTGCATAAAGCATGGGACTGGGCATCCCGGTGACTAGCCATTTTCTCGTGAGTGAGGAGGGGAGTCCACTCCTCTTGAGAATAACCCGCCTAACACGGAAGATAAGGACAGCCTTTGTTGATACATGAGCTATTCGAGCATACAAAACAAAATGTTTATTTGAAGGTTTAGAGTTTGGCACATACAAATTTGCTTGGAACGGCAGGTAGATACCGCATATAGGAAGATATGGTGGACTCATCTGGAATAACTTTGGGGTATAAGGGATTGGATGCACAAGCAGTATTCCCGCTTAGTATAGGTGAAGGCTAGCAAAAGACTGGGAAGCGACCAACTAGAGAGCGACAACAGCCATGTACATGCATTAAAATTAATAAACATTGGATGCAAGCATGAGTAGGATATAATCCGCCATGAACATAAATATCGTGAAGGCTATGTTGATTTTGTTTCAACTACATGCGTGAACATGTGCCAAGTCAAGTCACTTAAATCATTCAAAGGAGGATACCACCCCATCATACCACATCATAATCATCTCAATAGCATGTTGGCATACAAGGTAAATCATTATAACTCATAGCTAATCAAGCATGGCACAAGCAACTATGATCTCTAATTGTCATTGCAAACATGTTTATTCATAATAAGCTGAATCAAGAACGACGGACTCATCATATTTACAAAAACAAAAGAGGTCGAGTTCATACCAGCTTTTCTCATCTCAGTCAGTCCATCATATATCATCATAATTGCCTTTCACTTGCATGACCGAACGGCGTGAATAATAATAAGAGTGCACGTGCATTGGACTAAGCTGGAATCTGCGAGCATTCAATAAACAGGAGAAGACAAGGCAATATGGGCTCTTGGTTAAATCAATCAATAATGCATATAAGAGTCACTTCAACAATTTAATTATGGTCTTCTCCCACTGACCCCCAAGAAAGGAAAAGAAATAAAACTATTTACACGGGAAAGCTCCCAACAAGCAAAAGAAGAACGGGAAATTTTTTTGGGTTTTCTTTTTAATTATTACTACTACAGCAGAAAAATAAACTACTACTAATTTTTTTGGTTTTTCTTAAGGTTAAGCAAAAAACAAGAAGAAAGCAGGAAAAAGAAAATAATCTAGCATGGATACTACAGTGAAAAAGTATGAGAACCGACATCTAGCAATGAGTGTGTGTGAACATAAATGTAATGTCGGTGAGAAATACGTACTCCCCCAAGCTTAGGATTTTGGCCTACGTTGGTCTATGGACACGGCTGGCCTGGCGGATATCCATAATAATAGTTGTTGGGGTCATACTACGATGAGGAGGAATAGTTGGGATCATACTGATGTGCAGCGGTTATTGCCTGCTGAGCTGCAGCGTGGAGTCGGGCTTCCTCCGCTCTCCTCTCGTACTCTTCTGCCTCCTCTCTGGCAATAACATATCTTCCTTTTGTCTGTGAATCAAAGAAGGCAGGAGCAGGGAGAGTAATACGGAAAACACGTCATTTATCAAAAATTAAGTGATATAAGAGAGGTGATTCAGGCCTCTCGACAAACTGGTGCGAAGCCATAGAGTTATAATCTAAATATGCAGGAGACAACTCCATATCACCCTCACGAATGTCTTTTTCAAGAAAATGAGCTAAGCGAGTTGCATAAATTCCTCCAAAGAAATCTCCATTATGTCTATTATGATGCAACCTACGAGCTACAATGGCTCCCATATGATAAGATTGGTCTCCTAACACAGCACTCCTAAGAATGCTGAGATCAGGGACACACATGTGACATGCTTCATCCTTAGCATTTATGCATCTACCGATGAAAAGAGCAAAATAATGTAGAGCAGGAAAGTGAATGCTCCCTATGGTAGCCTGTGTTATATCTCTGGATTCCCCCACAGTTATACTAGCAAGAAAGTTTCTAAATTCAGATTTAGGGGGATCCCTAATACTGCCCCATGATGGAAGTTCGCAAGCAGAAGTGAAATCCTCTAGGTCCATGGTATAAGATTTGTCATAAAGATCAAACATGACTGAAGGAGAATTACGCGAAGATGAATACTCAAACCTCCTCACAAATGAACTTGTGAGATCATGATACTGGGGGCATTTGTTAGCCTCGAAATCCTCAAGACCGGCATTGCGCAAATATGATTTGAATTCTTCTTTAATTCCCGCATGGTCCATAAAATTTCCGACGGCCATTCGCAAGGCCATACTGGAGCGTCTCTTGGTGGATCCTCGTCAGCATCGCGCATAGCAATTCTGGGTCCTTGCTTCTTAGAGGAACCACCTTGGAACATCTTCCTAAACATATTGTTTTCTCTGAAAAATTCTGAAATTTTTAGTAACTTCGAAATAAAAGTGAACCAAACTCAATTAAACTGATAGCAACTACTCCTACAAGTGCCTAGAGCCTATATCAAGGATTAGAACTACTAGGAACCATATAAACTTGACATGCAAGCTCAAGAACATGGTCACCTATGCAGCACAAATTTGCAAAGAATAAAGCACTAGAACAAAAACTAATTGGACCAATGGAGGAGTCACATACCAAGGAACAATCTCCCCAAGCAGTTTTGCGGGAGGTGCTTTGAGCAAGGAGATCGAAAATCACAGCAAAAGTGGCTGGAACTCGTGCTTGAGTTGTTTTTTCGGGTTTGTGTGAGATAGAGGAAGAAGATGGGTGCTGGAATAAGTGGATGAGGGCCACCGTGGGCCCACGAGGCAGGGGCGAGCCCTAACCCTCGTGACCAGGTGGCAGCTCCTCCCGCGGTAATTTTTGCACAGTAAATCCTCAAATATTCCTGAAAAAATCATATTAAATTGGCATGGCATTCTGAGGATTTTTATTTTTGGGATATTTTTATATTGCACGGATGTAACGCCCCAGATATACTTTCCATATTTGTATCCAACTCTTGCCGTTTCCGGCGTTTACTTATATTTATTTCTCGGGTTCGGGTCTTTGTCTCCGTGTGTTGTTTTTCTTTTTCCTGCATCTCATATCATGTCATCTCGTGCATTTCATTTGCATACATGTTCATCTCATGCATTCGAGCATTTTCCCCGTTGTCCGTTTTGCATTCCGGCGCTTCGTTCTCCTCCGGTGGCCATTTCTAGCTTTCTTTCGTGTGTGGGGTTCAAACATTTCCGGATTGGACCGAGACTTGTCATGTGGCCTTGGTTTACTACCGGTAGACTGCCTGTCAAGTTTCGGGTCATTTGGACTTCGTTTGATACTCCAACGGTTAACCGAGGGACCGAAAAGTCCTCGTGTGTGTTGCAGCCCAACACCCCTCAAATTTGGCCCAAAACCCACCAAACTCTGCTCCATGTCCTAGAGCGTTCGATCACGATCGCGTGGGCGAAAACCGCACCTCATTTGGACTCCCCTAACTCCACTTATGCCTATTTATACACCCCTCCATTCGGATCTCACATTTCTCCCCGTCCTCCTCCTAAAAAAAAGAGATCGACCCCCGCCACCGACGGACGTGTCCGGATCGGACCGGACACCGTCCGCCGCCGACCCCCGCCAGTCGCTGCGCGCCACGTGTCCCTCGCCGCCGCCGCCGCCGTCCCGGCCCGGGAGGCCCAGGAGGGGCCCCCGCGAGCCCGCGCCCCCGCGCCTCTTCCTCCTCTCGGGCGCCGCCGCCTCCCCGACCTCCGGCGACCGGCGCCGTCGCCGCCACCGCACCGGCCGCCGCCGCGCCGGGCCCCGCCGCCCGTCCGCTCCACGCCGCGCGCCCGCGCCTCCGTGGCCGCGCCCTCGCCCGCGGCCGGCCCCGCCGGCCACCTCGCCGCCCCAGCATCGCTCCGCCGCCGCCGCCCCTCGACGCCGGCCACCGCCTCCCCCCACGCCGGCGGCCTCGGATCCGGCGCCGACGAACCTCGTCGCGCGCGCCCAGCTACAGTGCCCGATCCGGCTACAGTAAACCCTAGATCTAGGGTTGACTTTCCCTCTCCCCCTTATTTTTTTTGCTATCTTTGACTGCTCGTATCTCCAACCGTAGCTCCGATTTGGGCATATAATATATCAAAATCTTCGCTCGACATGTACATCATTTCATTCCATTGCATCATTTGCATTTGAGTTCATCTTGATGCCCAAAATGCTGTTAGAAGGAGGCTTCGTGAGTTAAATTGCAGATCCGTTAGTTCATCATGCACTTTTGTCATTTTTGCCATGTTTAATCCGTGCATGATATGCCTGTGCCCCTTTGGGATGAATTGTTAAGCATTTTGTCTTCTTTCCAGAGGTGCCACCCATGCATTTTTAGGATGTGTGTGTTGTCTTGTGCAAGCTTGCGAAGAGAGGTACCTGAGATTGCTGATTCCAGGGACTTAGTGATTTTCACTAAGTCTGGGATATTTTAGTTCATGATGCTATATGTCCAGCTTGTTTCCTAGTGATCCGTGCCTCTTTTGAGGATGATCAGTAAGGGAGTTTTGATATTTATGTTATGCTCTATCCATCCATGTCTTTGTTTGCATATATGGAGTGCTCTAGGTTGACTCAATCGAGCTCAACTTTTGCTTCGTTGTTAATCTGGGCAGATCGTCAACTTGTTTGCGATTTTGCCGATGCTACCGTTAGTGTTCCATGCATGCTATGCCTTTGTTCTTGCCATGTGTAGCTAGCATATTGTGTCTTCTTTCTGGATATATGCTTGGCTTGCCATGACTTGCACCCTAGTGAGTGCATCGAGCTCGTTTACATGCCTTCGTGAGTTATAATTTCAGCATGTCTCAGTTTTCACTAAGTCTGAAAACTGATTGTGTTCGAGCTATGTTCGTGAGCTCGGTAGAGTATTTTGTGAACCCTTTCGGCCCCAGGTCACTTTGGGTGTTTTGTTAAGCTTGTTGAGTAGCTCCATGCCATGTTCTTACTTGTCGTGTTCAGGTCATTTATCATGTTGTTTTGCTGCTCCAAAGAGAGCATCGTGATCTGAAATTTCAGGCTAGCGTTAATTTCACTAAGTCTGGAATCTGTTTTGCATATTCATTTTTGCCATGCTTGTTTGAACCTCCTAATGGATGAATTTGCCTATGGCTCAGTGCTAGTGTTTTGTTAACCATGTATTTTGTTTTCATGTTTGGTGGCTGTAGCATGTTCATTTTGTTGCATTTAGATGCCTACTTGCTGTAAATCGCAGACCGGTGTCATATCTTAAAACGCTTGCCATTTCCAAACCGTAGCTCCGATTCCAATGATCTTTATATCGTTTTCAAGAGATTTCATCCCCTCTATCCAGTGGCACACTTGGTTTTCCAAGTTGAGGCCAGGTTCATGCATTTCCTGTCATATCTTGCATTTTGCATCCCGCATCGCATCCCGCATAGCATATCATCATTGCATCATATTGCTTGGTCTTGCACGTGGTTGATTGTATCCTTGTTGCTTGTTTGTATTGTTGGGTAGAGCCGGGAGACGAGTTCGCTACCGAGGAGCCCGTTGAGTTTGCTTGTGAGGATCCAGTCAGCTTTGACAACTGTGCAGGCAAGATGATCATACCCTCGAAATCACTACTATCTTTGCTATGCTAGTTTGCTCGCTCTTTTGCTTTGCCACTGCTACGATGCCTACCACTTGCTTGTCAGCCTCCCAATTGCATGATTGAACCTCTAACCTACCATTGTCCTAGCAAACCGTTGATTGGCTATGTTACCGCTTTGCTCAGCCCCTCTTATAGTGTTGCTAGTTGCAGGTGAAGATTGGAGCCGTTCCTTTTGGAGCATCTTTTATTTGCTTGTTGGGATATCACTATATTGCTATGTTATCTTAATGCATCTATATACTTGGTAAAGGGTGGAAGGCTCGGCCTCTCGCCTAGTGTTTTGTTCCACTCTTGCCGCCCTAGTTTCCGTCATATCGGTGTTATGTTCCCGGATTTTGCGTTCCTTACGCGGTTGGGTTATAATGGGAACCCCTTGATATTTCGCCTCGATTAAAGCTTTTCCAGCAATTCCCAACCTTGGTTTTACCATTTGCCACCTAGCCTTTTCTTTCCCTTGGGTTCTGCAGACTCAAGGGTCATCTTATTTTAACCCCCCCGGGCCAGTGCTCCTCTGAGTGTTGGTCCACCTGTCAGCTACCGGTGGCCACCAGGGGCAACTCTGGGCTGGCCTACCCGTACCTAGGACAATCTGAGTGTGCCCTGAGAAAGAGATATGTGCAGCTCCTATCGGGATTTGTCGGCACATTCGGGCGGTGTTGCTGGTCTTGTTTTAACCTGTCGAAGTGTCTTGATTACCGAGATACCGAGTCTGATCGGAACGTCTTGGGAGGAGGTCTATTCCTTCGTTGACCGTGAGAGCTTGTCATGGGCTAAGTTGGGACTCCCCTGCAGGGATTGAACTTTCGAAAGCCGTGCCCGCGGTTATGGGCAGATGGGAATTTGTTAATGTCCGGTTGTAGATAACGTAAACCTTAATTAATTAAAATGAATCAACTGAGTGTGTGACCGTGATGGCCTCTTTCGGCGGAGTCCGGGAAGTGGACACGGTGTTGGAGTAATGCTTGCGCAGGTTGTTCCTCTAGATTCTCGCTCGCGCTTTGCCTCTCTTCTCGCTCTCTTTTGCGTATAAGGTTAGCCACCACATATGCTAGTCGCTTGCTGTAGCTCCACATACTTGCCTTATCCTTCCTATAAGCTTAAATAGTTTTGACCGCGAGGGTGCGAGATTGCTGAGTCCCTGTGGCTCACAGATACTATAATTCCAGATGCAGGTCCAGGTGATTCCGCTCCAGGTGACGAGTACGAGCTCAAGTGGGAGTTCGACGAGGACTCTCAGCGTTATTATGTTTCCTTTCCCGATGATCAGTAGTGGTGCCTAGTTGGGGTTCGATTCAGGGCCTTGTCGCATGTTGGGTTCTTTTCCATTTTGGCGCCGTAGTCGGGCCATGAGTGTTTGTTTGATGGATGTTATTTATGTACTCTGATGTGACGTGGCGAGTGTAAGCCAACTATGTTATCTCCCCCTTTTATTATGTATTACATGGGATGTTGTAATGATTGCCTGACTTGCGACATTGCTTTCAATGCGGTTATGTCTCTAAGTCGTGCCTCGACACGTGGGAGCTATAGCCGCATCGAGGGCGTTACAAGTTGGTAATCAGAGCCTTCCCCGACCTTAGGAGCCCCCATTGCTTGATCGTTTTTAGAAGCCGAGTTGTGTCTAGAAAAATGTTTTGAGTCCTTAGGAATTATATATCGGAGAGCTTAGGAATTCTTTTTACTTCCCAGTCTCCTCATCGCTCTGGTAAGGCATCCTGACGTAGAGTTTTAACTCTTCTCTTCTCAAATTTCACTAAAAAAAATTTTAGGATCACGCGAGTATCTTGGTTTTGTTCCGATGGTTTTGTGACGAGAACATTGTTCTTGGTGCCTCCTGTCTTTAGGGGTTGTGGCAGTGTCCCGGGGAGTTGAGCTCCGAGGTGTTGTCGTCACAATTTTATCGTTGCAATTCTGGTATACTTGAGATTTGTGCGCGACATCGAAAATCTCTTTTATGCAGTTCGTTGGTGAGATAACCTCGACGCCACCCAGTACTGGGGCGGGAGTTCGGGAGTATCGCCATAACTTGTATAACGGATGCTTTTCGAAGGTTGAGATAGATGGTTTCCGAAGGTTTCTTGGTTATGTGTTGAAGGATGGATACAGCTGGATGTAGGATTGCTAGCTTGAGTGAGATATTATGCTCCCCTGTATCCCCAACACCTGATTGCATAACCGGGAAAATTTCGGGAATTTCATAGGTGGGAATTCAAGTAGCCTTAGGATATCTTTCCGACAGATGTATGATATGAAATTGGGGTTCGACGTCTAGTGGTTCGCCTATTCACGGTCGATTTTACAGTGGTCTCGTTGTGTCTTAAAGAGTCCTTGGCTATGCTGACTCGGGGACGCTTCGTATGTCATGTGCACTGCCTTGTACATGATGGTGCTGTACGATCGAGCCCGTGTAGGTCCCACCACGAAAACTTCGGACGAAATTTCTATCATGTATTTGTTCCGGCTTATTCCGCAAGCCAACCCTTGGTTTTATTTCGAGTTGTGGCATTCGTTTTGCTTCGACGTCATATGTTGATTCCATCCCTCGTTGTTGTACTCCTTCTACCTGATTCTTCGTGGCTTCGCAATTTAGGAATATGTGACCACTTCAAGAGAAATGCATTCGTTCATTTTGTTCGGATGTGAAGACTGTATGTTGCAATTTTCATTCCGTTGGATTCAGCTTCAATATTTATCTGTCTATGTGCTAACGGTGGTCAACCTCTTCAGGATGGCTCCCGCTAAGAGCACCAGTCAGAACCAGAATCAAGATCCGCCACCGCCTCCACCTCCTCCAGAGGCATGGCAAGCTGTGATGGCCGCAACCAATGCAAACACTCAGCTGATCATGCAAATTATCCAAGAGCGCAATCAAGGCAGTCAAGGGAATCAAGGCAGCAATCAGAGTCATTTTGCTACACTCAACCAGTTCCTTGCTAATGGGCCAAAGACTTTCAGCAATTGTGTTGAGGCAACCGATGCTGACGATTGGCTTGTGGATCTGTGTAAGCATTTCGAGTGCAGTAACGTCAGGCCTGAGGACTTTGTCAAGTTCGCTTCCTTCCAACTCAAAGATCAAGCTGCAGAATGGTTCCAGCAGTACAAGGATTCCAGAGGTGGACGTGTTATCACTTGGGATGATTTCCGTCAAGATTTCCGCGCTCATCACATTCCTCAAAGTGTGGTTGAGAGCAAGCGTGAGGAATTCCGCAATCTGAAGCAAGGCTCTTTGTCTGTCTATGACTACAACAAATTGTTCCAGAAACTTGCCCGCTTTGCCAAGCAAGACGTGCCTGATGAGAAGAGCATGATATATCAGTTCAGGAGTGGTCTCAGAGAAGATATTCAGCTCGCTCTTGTTCTCTTAGAGCCTTTGAGATACGATGAGTTCTACAACATGGCACTGAAGCAAGAGGCTGCTCAGTTGAGGTGTGATGCTTCCAGGAAGCGAGTCAGAGATGTTACTCCTTCTTCCTCTACTCAAGTGGCCAAGCAGCAGAAGTTTTGGCTTCCTCCTCCTCCGTTCCGTCAGCCGTATCAGCAGAAGAGCAAAGGTGGCAGTGGTTCTTCCCACCCACCCAACCCAGGCTTTTAGAACAAGGCTTCGTCTCAAGCTCCAAGATCGAGTGCTCCGTATCACCGTCCGCTTTCAGAGGTCACGTGCAACAAGTGCCAACAGAAGGGTCACTATGCCAACAAGTGTTTCAACCAGAGGCGTCTTCCTCCTCCTCCTCCTGTGAGATCGGCAAGTACAGCTGTGGTCAAGCATAACCCCAAGCATGCCAAGGTCAATTTGATGAATGCAGCTCAGGCAGAGGACTCGTCAGATGTGATCATGGGTAACTTTCCAGTTAACTCTTTTCCAGCAAAAGTTCTTTTTGACTCTGGTGCATCGCATTGTTTCATGTCAAGATCTTTTGTCTCCAAGCATGACTTCGTTTCACAAATGTTGGGTAAACCTATGGGAGTGGTTTCTCCGGCTAAGTCTATGAGGGCTACTTCAATAGTTCCGGATGTTTCTATCATGTTGGGTGATTTCAAGTTTCTGGCTTCTCCAATGATTCTTGGTAACTCGGATATTGATCTTATTCTCGGGATGGATTGGCTTTCTAAGCACAAGGCTCAGCTTGATTGTGCTGCCAGGCAGATTCAATTGACTCATTCGTCTGAGGATGTAATTATCTTTGCCGCTCGGGATAATACCATCCGTTTGTTTTCTCTCAATGAGAAGGGTGAATTGGATGCCATCTCTCAAATTCCAGTCGTGTGCGAATATCCAGACGTCTTTCCAGAAGAGCTCCCAGGAATGCCTCCGCACCGGCCAGTTGAATTTGTTATTGAACTTGAGCCCGGTACGGAACCTGTGTGCAAACGTCCCTACAAGCTCGGCCCCGAAGAGTTGAAGGAGTTGAAGAAACAACTCGATGAGCAAGAAAGATTGGGTCTTATTCGGCCTAGTACTTCTTTGTGGGGTTGTGGTGTTCTTTTTGTGAAGAAGAAGGATGGAACGGACCGACTTTGTGTTGATTACCGTCCAGTGAACAAGAAGACCATCAAGAACAAATACCCACTTCCCAACATCAATGAGCTGTTCGAACAACTCAAAGGTGCTCAAGTATTCTCCAAGCTTGATCTCCGTATGGGTTATCACCAGATTCGCATTCGTGAAGAAGATATTCCCAAGACAGCATTCAGAACAAGCTTTGGTTCATATGAATACACTATCATGTCTTTTGGCCTCGCCAACGCTCCTCCGACGTTCTCTCGCATGATGAATTTCATCTTCAACGCCTACACCAATGACTTCGTTTTGGTCTATCTCGACGACATTCTGGTTTTCTCGAAGAACAAGGAAGATCATGCCAAGCACTTGCGTTTGGTTCTTGACAAGCTCAGGGAACATCAGTTCTACGCCAAGTTCTCCAAGTGTGAATTTTGGCTCGATGAGGTTCTTTATCTTGGCCATATCATCTCTGCCAAGGGCATTTCCGTGAATCCCGAGAAGGTTTCCGCAATTGTGAATTGGGAACCTCCTCAGAACGTGAAACAACTCCGCAGTTTTCTTGGTCTCGCAAGCTATTGCCAAAGATTCGTTGAAAACTTTTCCAAGATCGCGAAGCCTCTCTCAAATCTTCTTCAGAAGCACGTCAAGTACGTTTGGTCTCCGGAGTGTGATATTGCTTTCAACACTTTGAAAGAGAAGTTGATCACTGCTCCAGTTCTGACTCCGCCTGATGAATCCAAGCCGTACGAGGTCTTTTGTGATGCCTCTCTCCAAGGTCTTGGCGCAGTATTGATGCAAGAGAAGAAAGTGGTTTCTTATACATCTCGCCAGTTGAAGCCTAATGAGAAGAACTACCCCACTCATGATCTCGAGTTGGCGGCAGTTGTGCATGCTCTTTTGACTTGGAGACATCTTCTATTGGGAAGAAAAGTGGACATTTTCACTGATCACAAGAGTCTCAAGTACATCTTCACTCAGCCTAATATCAACCTTAGGCAAACTCGATGGGCCGAAATGATTCAAGAGTATAATCCGAGTATTGAGTATACTCCAGGCAAGGCCAATGTGATTGCTGACGCTTTGAGTAGAAAGGCCTATTGCAACAGTCTGATTCTCAAGCCTTATCAACCCGAGCTTTGTGAAGCTTTCCGCAAACTTAATCTGCAAGTTGTTCCTCAAGGTTTCCTCGCCAACCTTCAAGTCTCTCCTACCTTAGAAGACCAGATTCGCCAAGCCCAGCTTCTTGATGCTATGGTGAAAAAGGTGAAGATTGGGATTGCCAAGAGTCAGTCCAAGTATAAGTGCTACCGCCTTGATGACAAGGACACTCTCTTCTTCGAGGATCGTATTGTTGTGCCCAAAGGTGAACTTCGTAAAGTGATCATGAACGAGGCTCACAATTCTCTTCTCTCCATCCACCCTGGGAGCACGAAGATGTATCAGGACCTCAAGCAAGCTTATTGGTGGACTCGAATGAAGCGCGAGATCGCTCAATTCGTGAAAGAATGTGATGTCTGCAGAAGAGTGAAGGCAGAACACCAAAGGCCAGCTGGTCTCCTCCAACCTCTTGCCATTCCAGAATGGAAGTTTGACCACATTGAAATGGACTTCGTGACTGGGTTTCCAAAGTCCAAGCGTGGCAATGATGCTATATTTGTTGTCATCGACAAGCTCACCAAAGTGGCTCATTTTCTGCCTATCAAAGAGTCGATCGCTGCAGCTCAATTGGCGGAATTCTATACCTCTCGCATTGTCTCTCTGCACGGTATTCCTCAAGTGATATCTTCAGACCATGGCAGCATCTTTACCTCCAAGTTTTGGGATTCTTTTCAGAAGGCCATGGGCACAAACATCCGCTTCAGCACTGCTTTCCATCCTCAAACAAGCGGTCAAGTCGAGCGTGTCAACCAGATTCTTGAAGATATGCTCAGGGCTTGCGTAATTTCTTTCGGCATGAAGTGGGAGGACTGTCTTCCTTATGCTGAATTCTCATACAACAATAGTTTTCAAGCAAGTTCGGGCAAGGCCCCCTTTGAAATTCTGTATGGCAGGAAGTGCCGTACCCCTCTCAACTGGTCTGAAACCGGTGAACGTCAGCTGCTGGGTAATGACCTGATCACAGAGGCAGAAGAGATGTGCAAGGTCATTCGTGATAACCTCAAAGCAGCCCAATCCCGCCAGAAGAGCTACTATGATAGTAAGCACCGTGATTTGGCTTTCGAGATCGGAGATCATGTTTACCTCCGTGTCTCTCCTATGAAAGGTACTCGTCGCTTCGGTATCAAAGGGAAGCTTGCCCCTAGATACGTGGGACCTTTCAAGATTGTCAGCAAGAGAGGCGACCTCGCCTATCAACTTGAGCTTCCTTCAAACTTTGCAAATGTTCATGATGTGTTCCACGTCTCTCAGCTTCGAAAGTGCTTCAAGACTCCCGACCGCACCGTCAACTTCGAGGACATTGAGCTCCAAGAAGATCTCTCTTATCGTGAGCACCCAGTTGCTATTCTTGAAGAGACTGAACGCAAGACTCGCAACAAGTCAATCAAATTTCTCAAAGTCAAGTGGTCTCACCATTCCGACCGTGAAGCTACATGGGAACGCGAGGATCACCTCCGTTCTGAGTACCCGGAGTTCTTTCAGTCCTAGATCTCGGGACGAGATCTTTTCGTAGTGGTGGAGTGTTGTAACGCCCCAGATATACTTTCCATATTTGTATCCAACTCTTGCCGTTTCCGGCGTTTACTTATATTTATTTCTCGGGTTCGGGTCTTTGTCTCCGTGTGTTGTTTTTCTTTTTCGTGCATCTCATATCATGTCATCTCGTGCATTGCATTTGCATATATGTTCATCTCATGCATTCGAGCATTTTCCCCGTTGTCCGTTTTGCATTCCGGCGCTTCGTTCTCCTCTGATGGCCATTTCTAGCTTTCTTTCGTGTGTGGGGTTCAAACATTTCTGCATTGGACCGAGACTTGTCATGCGGCCTTGGTTTACTACCGGTAGACCGCCTGTCAAGTTTCGGGTCATTTGGACTTCGTTTGATACTCCAACGGTTAACCGAGGGACCGAAAAGTCCTCGTTTGTGTTGCAGCCCAACACCCCTCAAATTTGGCCCAAAACCCACCAAACTCTGCTCCATGTCCTAGAGCGTTCGATCACGATCACGTGGGCGAAAACCGCACCTCATTTGGACTCCCCTAACTCCACTTATGCCTATTTATACACCCCTCCATTCGGATCTCACATTTCTCCCCGTCCTCCTCCTAAAAAAAAAGAGATCGACCCCCGCCACCGACGGACATGTCCGGATCGGACCGGACACCGTCCACCGCCGACCCCCGCCAGTCGCTGCGCGCCACGTGTCCCTCGCCGCCGTCCCGGCCCGGGAGGCCCAGGAGGGGCCCCCGCGAGCCCGCGCCCCCGCGCCTCTTCCTCCTCTCGGGCGCCGCCGCCTCCCCGACCTCCGGCGACCGGCGCCGTCGCCGCCACCGCACCGGCCGCCGCCGCGCCGGGCCCCGCCGCCCGTCCGCTCCACGCCGCGCGCCCGCGCCTCCTTGGCCACGCCCTCGCCCGCGGCCGGCCCCGCCGGCCACCTTGCCGCCCCAGCGCCGCTCCGCCGCCGCCCCTCGACGCCGGCCACCGCCTCCCCCCACGCCGGCGGCCTCGGATCCGGCGCCGGCGAACCTCGTCGCGCGCGCCCAGCTACAGTGCCCGATCCGGCTACAGTAAACCCTAGATCTAGGGTTGACTTTCCCTCTCCCCCTTATTTTTTTTGCTATCTTTGACTGCTCGTATCTCCGCAACCGTAGCTCTGATTTGGGCATATAATATATCATAATCTTCGTCTCGACATGTACATCATTTCATTCCATTGCATCATTTGCATTTGAGTTCATCTTGATGCCCAAAATGCTGTTAGAAAGAGGCTTCGTGAGTTAAATTGCAGATCCGTTAGTTCATCATGCACTTTTGTCATTTTTGCCATGTTTAATTCGTGCATGATATGCCTGTGCCCCTTTGGGATGAATTGTTAAGCATTTTGTCTTCTTTCCAGAGGTGTCACCCATGCATTTTTAGGATGTGTGTGTTGTCTTGTGCAAGCTTGCGAAGAGAGGTACCTGAGATTGCTGATTCCAGGGACTTTGTGATTTTCACTAAGTCTGGGATATTTTAGATCATGATGCTATATGCCCAGCTTGTTTCCTAGTGATCCGTGCCTCTTTTGAGGATTATCAGTAAGGGAGTTTTGATATTTATGTTATGCTCTATCCATCCATGTCTTTGTTTGCATATGTGGAGTGCTCTAGGTTGACTCAATCGAGCTCAACTTTTGCTTCGTTGTTAATCTGGGCAGATCGTCAACTTGTTTGCGATTTTGCCGATGCTACCGTTAGTGTTCCATGCATGCTATGCCTTTGTTCTTGCCATGTGTAGCTAGCATATTGTGACTTCTTTGCTGGTTATATGACTTGCACCATAGTGAGTGCATCGAGCTCGTTTACATGCCTTCGCGAGTTAAATTTCTGCATGTCTCAGTTTTCACTAAGTCTAAAAACTGATTGTGTTCGAGCTATGTTCGTGAGCTCGGTAGAGTATTTTGTGAATCCTTTTGGCCCCAGGTCACTTTGGGTGTTTTGTTAAGCTTGTTGAGTAGCTCCATGCCATATTCTTACTTGTCATGTTCAGGTCATTTATCATGTTGTTTTGCTGCTCCGAAGAGGGCTTCGTGATCTGAAATTTCAGGCTAGTGTTAATTTCACTAAGTCTGGAATCTGTTTTGCATATTCATTTTTGCCATGCTTGTTTGAACCTCTTAATGGATGAATTTGCCTATGGCTCAGTGCTAGTGTTTTGTTAAGCATCTTGTGTACATCACTGCCATCTATTATTTTTTTCATGTTCGGTGGCTGTGGCATGTTCATTTCATTGCATTTAGATGCCTACTTGCTGTAAATCGCAGACCGGTGTCATATCTTAAAACGCTTGCCATTTCCAAACCGTAACTCCGATTCCAATGATCTTTATATCGTTTTCAAGCGATTTCATCCCCTCTATCCAGTGGCACCCTTGGAATTCCAAGTTGAGGCCAGGTTCATGCATTTCCTGTCATATCTTGCATTTTGCATCCCGCATCGCATCCCGCATAGCATATCATCATTTCATCATATTGCTTGGTCTTGCACGTGGTTGATTGTATCCTTGTTGCTTGTTTGTCTTGTTGGGTAGAGCCGGGAGACGAGTTCACTAACGAGGATCCCGTTGAGTTTGCTTGTGAGGATCCAGTCGACTCTGACAACTGTGCAGGCAAGATGATCATACCCTCGAAATCACCACTATCTTTGCTATGCTAGTTTGCTCGCTCTTGCTATGCCAATGCTACGATCCCAACCTTTTGCTTGTCAGCCTCCCAATTGCCATGTTGAACCTCTAACCCACCATGTCCTAGCAAACCATTGATTGGCTATGTTACCGCTTTGCTCAGCCCCTCTTATAGCGTTGCTAGTTGCAGGTGAAGTTTGAAGGCCGTTCCTTGTTGGAACATTTATTTACTTGTTGGGATATCATTATATTGCCATGTTATCTTAATGCATCTATATACTTGGTAAAGGGTGGAAGGCTCGACCTCTCGCCTAGTGTTTTGTTCCACTCTTGCCGCCCTAGTTTCCGTCATATCGGTGTTATGTTCCCGGTTTTTGCGTTCCTTACGCGGTTGGGTTATAATGGGAACCCCTTGATATTTCACCTCGATTAAAGCTTTTCCAGAAATGCCCAATATTGGTTTTACCATTTGCCACCTAGCCTTTTTTTCCCTTGGGTTCTGCAGACTCAAGGGTCATCTTATTTTAACCCCCCCCCCCGGGCCAGTGCTCCTCTGAGTGTTGGTCCAAACTAGAGCACCGTGCGGGGTCGTCCCTCGGCAACTTGGGTTACGTTGGCTCCCGTACGCTTAGCTTATCCGTTGCGCCCTGAGAACGAGATATGTGCAGCTCCTATCGGGATTTGTCGGCACAGCGGGTGGTGTTGCTGGTCTTGTTTTAACCTGTCGAAGTGTCTTGAGTTACCGAGATACCGAGTATGATCGGAACGTCTTGGGAGGAGGTCTATTCCTTCGTTGACCGTGAGAGCTTGTCATGGGCTAAGTTGGGACCCCCCTTCAGGGATTGAACTTTCGAAAGCCGTGCCTGTGGTTATGGGCAGATGGGAATTTGTTAATGTCCGGTTGTAGATAACGTAAACCTTAATTAATTAAAATGAATCAACTGAGTGTGTGACCGTGATGGCCTCTTTTCGGCGGAGTCCGGGAAGTGGACACGGTGTTGGAGTAATGCTTGCGCAGGTTGTTCCTTCTAGTTTCTCGCTCGCGCTTTGCCTCCTCTTCTCGCTCTCCCTTTGCGAATAAGTTAGCCACCATATATGCTAGTCGCTTGCTGCAGCTCCACATATACTTGCCTTATCCTGTCCTATAAGCTTAAATAGTCTTGATCGCGTGGGTGCGAGATTGCTGAGTCCTTGTGGCTCACAATACTATAATTCCAGATGCAGGTCCAGGTGATTCCGCTCCAGGTGACGAGTACGAGCTCAAGTGGGAGTTCGACGAGGACTCTCAGCGTTATTATGTTTCCTTTCCCGATGATCAGTAGTGGTGCCTAGTTGGGGTTCGATTCAGGGCCTTGTCGCATGTTGGGTTCTTTTCCATTTTGGCGCCGTAGTCGGGCCATGAGTGTTTGTTTGATGGATGTTATTTATGTACTCTGATGTGACGTGGCGAGTGTAAGCCAACTATGTTATCTCCCCCTTTTATTATGTATTACATGGGATGTTGTAATGATTGCCTGACTTGCGACATTGCTTTCAATGCGGTTATGTCTCTAAGTCGTGCCTCGACACGTGGGAGCTATAGCCGCATCGAGGGCGTTACAACCGGATAAGTCAGGAAACAGATAGAAAAATACTATTTTTACTTTATTTAATATAAATAGTAGAAAACATAAAGAGGGTACAGAAGTTTGTGCTTCTAGTTTCATCCATCTCATGCTCATCAAAAAAGAATCCGCTAACAAGGTTGATCAAGTCTTGTTAACAAACTCATTCCGATAATCATGAAACCGGAGAAATTTCGAATAACACTAAGTTACCTCAACGGGGATATGCACATCCCCAATAATAAGAATATCATATTTCTTTTTGACAGTAGGAAGAGGAAATTCAAAACCTCCAAATATAATCGATGGAAATTTTCCAATAGAGTTGATACTATGAACTTGAGGTTGTTTCCTCGGAAAGTGTACCGTATCCTCATTACCATTAACATGAAAAGTGACATTGCCTTTGTTGCAATCAATAACAGCCCCTGCAGTATTAAGAAAAGGTCTTCCAAGAATAATAGACATACTATCATCCTCGGGAATATCAAGTATAACAAAGTCCATTAAAATAGTAACGTTTGCAACCACAACAGGCACATCCTCACAAATACCGACAGGTATTGCAGTTGATTTATTAGCCATTTGCAAAGATATTTCAGTAGGTGTCAACTTATTCAAGTCAAGTCTACGATATAAAGAGAGAGGCATAACACTAACACCGGCTCCAAGATCACATAAAGAAGTTTTAATATAATTTATTTTAATGGAGCAAGGTATAGTAGGTACTCCGGGGTCTCCAAGTTTCTTTGGTATTCCACCCTTAAAAGTATAATTAGCAAGCATGGTGGAAATCTCAGCTTCCGGTATCTTTCTTTTATTAGTAATGATATCTTTCATATATTTAGCATAAGGATTCATTTTGAGCACATCAGTTAATCTCATACGCAAAAAGATAGGCCTAATCATTTCAGCAAAGTGCTCAAAATCCTCATCATCCTTTTTCTTGGATGGTTTCGTAGGAAAAGGCATGGGTTTCTGAACCCAAGGTTCCCTTTCTTTACCATGTTTCCTAGCAACAAAGTCTCTTTTATCATAATGTTGATTCTTTGATTGTGGGTTATCAAGATCAACAATAGGTTCAATTTCTACATCATTATCATTACTAGGTTGAGCATCATCATGAACATCATCATTAATATTTTTACTAGGTTCATGTTCATTACCAGATTGTGTTTCAGCATCAGACATAGAAATGTCATTTGGATTATCGTGTGGTTCAGTAATAGGTTCACTAGAAGTTTGCATAGTTCTATCATTTTTCTTCTTCTTCTTTTTAGAAGAACTAGGAACATCAATATTATTTCTTTGAGAATCTTGCTCGATTCTCTTAGGGTGGCCTTCAGGATACAAAGGTTCCTGAGTCATTCTACCAGTTCTAGTAGCCACTCTAACAGCATAATCATTTTTCTTACTATTCATTTCATTAAGCACTTCTTTTTGAGCTTTAAGTACTTGTTCTACTTGGGTGGTGACCATAGAAGCATGTTTGCTAATAAGTTTAAGTTCACCTTTAATATCAGCCATATAATCACCCAAGCGTCTAATCATATAAGCATTTTCTTTTAATTATCTACCAAAATAAGCATTGAAGTCATCTTGCTTATACATAAAGTTATCAAACTCATCCAAGCACTGACTAGCAATTTTAGTAGGAAGGACTTCAGCTTTATCATATCTATAGAGAGAATTTACCTTTACTACCTGTGTCGGAATATCGGGATCAGGAGGTTCTTCAGTAAATAAATGATTGAGATCATAAGTTTCTTCAATAGGCGATGAATTAAGACCATGTATTTCTTCAATAGGAGGTAAATTCTTAACGTCTTCGGCTTTAATACCTTTTTCTTTCATAGATTTCTTTGCCTCTTGCATATCTTCGGGATTGAGAAATAGAACACCTCTCTTCTTCGGAGTTGGTTTAGGAATAGGCTCAGTAATTGGAGCAGGAGTTGGCTCAGGAGGTGGCTCAGGAGGTTCCCAATTATTTTCATTTGTCAACATATTATTCAATAGAATTTCAGCTTCATCTAGTGTTCTTTCCATGAAAAGAGAACCAGCACAACTATCCAGGTAATCTCTGGAAGCATCGGTTAGTCCATTATGAAAGATATCAACTATTTCAGATTTCTTAAGAGGATGATCAGGCAAAGCATTAAGTAACTTGAGAAGCCTCCCCCGAGCTTGTGGGAGACTCTCTTCTTTAATTTGCACAAAGTTGTATATTTCCCTCAAAGCAGCTTGTTTCTTATGAGCAGGGAAATATTTAGCAGAGAAGTAATAAATCATATCCTGGGGACTACGCACACAACCAGGATCAAGAGAATTAAACCATATCTTAGCATCACCCTTTAATGAGAACGGAAATATTTTGAGTAAATAGAGGTAATGTGATCTCTCATTATTAGTGAACAGGGCAGCTATATCATTTAACTTAGTAAGATGTGCCACAACACTTTCAGATTCATAGCCATAAAACGGATCAGATTCAACCAAAGTAATTATATCAGGATCAACAGAGAATTCATAATCTTTATCAGGAACATATATAGGTGAAGTAGGAAAAGCACGATCGGGTTTCATTTTATCTCTAAGTGATTCTTTGTTCCCTTTAATTAATAACCTCTTAAGCTCATATCTATCTCTGCAAGCTAAAATAGCTAAAGAAGCATCTTGATCAAATAAATAACCCTCAGGAATAACAGGCATATTTTCGTCATCACTATCATCATCGTATTCAGATTCAATAATTTCTTTTTCTCTAGCCCTAGCAATTTGTTCTTTTAGAAAATCACTAAGTGGCATAGTAATATCAGGCATAGAAGCAGTTTCATCATAAGTATCATGCATAGCAGAAGTGGCATCATCAATAACATGCGACATATCAGAACGAATAGCAGAAGCAGATGTAGGTGTCGCAAACTTACTCATAACAGAAGGTGAATCAAGTGCAGAGCTAGATGGCAGTTCCTTACCTCCCCTCGTAGTTGAGGGATAGATCTTGGTTTTTGGATCTCTCAAGTTCTTCATAGTGTCCAGCAGATATAAATCCCAAGTGACTCAAAGAATAGAGCTATGCTCCCCGGCAACGGCGCCAGAAATTAGTCTTGATAACCCACAAGTATAGGGGATCGCAACAGCTTTCGAGGGTAGAGTATTCAACCCAAATTTATGGATTCGACACAAGGGGAGCCAAAGAATATTCTCAAGTATTAGCAGCTGAGTTGTCAATTCAACCACACCTGGAAACTTAGTATCTGCAGCAAAGTGTTTAGTAGCAAAGTAATATGATAGTGGTGGTAGCGGCAACAAAAGTAAAGACAACAAAAGTAATGTTTTTGGTATTTTGTAGTGATTGTAACAGTAGCAACGGAAAAGTAAATAAGCGTAAACCAGTATATGGAAAACTCATAGGCACCGGATCAGTGATGGATAATTATGCCGGATGCGGTTCATCATGTAACAGTCATAACATAGGGTGACACAGAACTAGCTCCAATTCGTCAATGTAATGTAGGCATGTATTCCGTATATAGTCATACGTGCTTATGGAAAAGAACTTGCATGACATCTTTTGTCCTACCCTCCCGTGGCAGCGGGGTCCTATTGGAAACTAAGGGGTATTAAGGCCTCCTTTTAATAGAGAATCGGAACAAAGCATTAGCACATAGTGAATACATGAACTCCTCAAACTATGGTCATCACCGGGAGTGGTCCCGATTATTGTCACTTCGGGGTTGCCGGATCATAACACATAGTAGGTGACTATAGACTTGCAAGATAGGATCAAGAACTCACATATATTCATGAAAACATAATAGGTTCAGATCTGAAATCATGCCACTCGGGCCCTAGTGACAAGCATTAAGCATAGCAAAGTCATAGCAACATCAATCTCAGAACATAATGGATACGAGGGATCAAACCCTAACAAAACTAACTCGATTACATGATAAATCTCATCCAACCCATCACCGTCCAGCAAGCCTACGATGGAATTACTCACGCACGGTGGTGAGCATCATGAAATTGGTGATGGAGGATGGTTGATGATGACGACGGCGACGAATCCCCCTCTCCGGAGCCCTGAACGGACTCCATATCAGCCCTCTCGAGAGGTTTTAGGGCTTGGTGGCAGCTCCGTATCGTAAAACGCGATGATTTCTTCTCCTTGATTTTTTCTCTCCGAAAGCAAATATATAGAGTTGGAGTTGGCGTCGGAGGGTCAACAGGGGGCCCACGAGGTAGGGGGCGCGCCCTAGGGGGGGCATGCCCCCACCCTCATGGAAAGGGTGTGGGCCCCTGGTCTTCATATTTGGCGAGGATTTTTTATTGTTTTTTCTAAGACCTCCCGTGGAGTTTCAGGTCATTCCGAGAATATTTGTTTTCTGCACATAAAACAACATCATGGTAATTCTGCTGAAAACAGCGTCAGTCCGGGTTAGTTCCATTCAAATCATACAAGATAGAGTCCAAAACAAGGGCAAAAGTGTTTGGAAAAGTAGATACAACGGAGACGTATTAGACAGTGGCGATCATGTCTGGTCTGCTATGATCAGCTTTCTAACTTGACTAGGCTTCGTGACCGTGATCTAGTTATTTTCTTAATTTCTTTTAAACGCGAGAAGGACTAATTGTGGCATTTTTGTTAAACCAAACTGCAGTTCATCATAGGGATTCAGCTTGTACTCACACAACATACTGATCCAATTTTTTCCAGTAATATAAGTGATGGACAGTGCCTTCATTACTGACACGACATAAGAAGTGAAACCTGCAAAAATAGCCATCGTAGAGCAAACGAAACAGTTTATTCTGTGATGAATGTCACATGGCAAAACCTGCATCGCAAAAGAAAAAATGACGTTAAATCAATAAGATTTAGACAGTAAATCAATAAGATTTACTTGATGTGACACGAGTGAATCCTTACCAGGAAATCACTATGTTGAAGTACTAAACAGAAGATTGATCATCCAACCACGGGTGGCATGCAGGGGCCCCACCTACTCCCACAAGCAGGACAGTCCAAAGGCCGTGACAAATTGTATGGACCGAACATCCATGGGACTAGAAATCCTGGTCGGTGCGATAAACCCTGCAATGCATACAGATATTGGAGTGTAACCATAATTGATAAACTGTCCTCACAAAAAAGATGACCTGGATACTTCAAAATATACGGACTGAATTGAGTGGACAGACATTAACATAGACGGTTCTCAGGACTGACCACACAACAAAAGCGGCAGTACTACTAAACAATACAGGGTTCACAAACACAAATCAAGTACTGAACAATAGTACTTACTACACACAAGCAAAGTAGCACTAATTAAACTCTGCAGACTATTTCTTGCCACTGACCTATGGGATGAACCCCGCATAACTGACTAGGCCATGGACTTCGTGAGAGATGTCTACATGCACCATTACCATCTCGATCGTCAACCTTGGAGAACCTAACAGAGTGGTCTTTCCACTCATAAACATGATCATGAAGACATGCCGCATCAGATTTGTTGGGAAGCTTTACAAGAACCACACCCTTCATATTCGAAGGCACAACCAGGAAATTGTTGTGGTCAAGTACAGCCTCGAGAACACGCCTGACAACAATGCTACAGGAAAACACTAGTTCAGGACACGTGGCGACAAGGACACAACAGCTGGATAGTTTAGAAGTAGAACTCATCCTCAGGTCTTCCAGTTCACATGGCATGACTTTGAGAAGTTCATCTCCACTGCGGACCTGGTTCTAATTCAAACAGAAACCATATTTTATTACTACCTCTGTTCAGAAATATAAGATGATTTTCGATATTATACTCCATATATGACTACATATAAGCACAGAAATGAGTGAAAAAAGACATTACAACATGTCTTCTAAGGCATGAGAGCAGAGGGATTACTTGCAATATCCATAACACAAGTTACTGATGCAAATATACCATGTTCAAAGGTAGCATTGATGTTCATAAAGTACTCCCTCCGTCCCAAAATTGTTGTCTTAGGTTTGTCTAGATACGGATGTATCAAGTCACATTTTAGTATCTAGACAAATCTAAGACAAGAAATTTGGGACAGAGGGAGTAGTTCAAAGTAATCTATAAGAAATCAGTGTCAACCTCTCGCATGTTTTGGTCAAAAGAGGAATTTAGAACCGTCATTTGGCACACAAAAATCACATGCAAGATCACCCAGAAAGTTGTACTACTAGTACTAGTACTGCGTGTTAGATTAAAAAACACGATCAAGATCGAGAAAAAGATCGTCAAGAAGAGATATTACCTGGACTTGCTTAATGAGGGATCCCAGAGAGGGGGGCTTGGACGATGGCTTTGAGCTTGTTTGCGGTAGTCTCGGTGGGGTGATTGTGCTTCTTCGTACCATGAGCCTCGACGGTTTTGGCCAGAGCCATAGACATCACTTCGGCCAGTGCTCCAGCGTCCATCAAGAAACTGCCAAATAGAACTAAAAGAAAAGAAACCACAATCACAAACCCAAAAGAAGAAAAGAGAGGGAGTTATAGGATCAGTCTCGGGGTTGGAATACCGGGCCTTGGCCAGAATCAACACCATTGATGCGCTCACCTTTCCTTCTTTGGGAGAGAAGAACAATGGCAGAAGCAGGTCGGGGTTTTCTTGAAGAAATGAGGAACAAGATGAGGGAGAAGCGAGTTGGGTAGAGAGGAAGCTGAAAGAGAAGAGTGAAATGATGGTTGCTTCGTCCATCCAACTTACTGCTGGAAAGGAGGGGGTTTTGTGATTTGACGGATCATTGGGCATTACTGCAGCGCTTAGATCGGGGTAGTCTACCGTCACTCTACTACGGAGTAATTTAGTGCATGGCTGGTGGACCCTGATGTTGGCTGTCCCACACGTCGGCGAAAGTGAGTAATTTAGTGCATGGTTATAGGAGGATCCGCACGGTAGAGCGTGTCCACTATTTTTCTAAAGAAAAAATGATTACAGCAAGCGTTTCCACTCTTATGACAGAGGAGTGCGAAACACGGTAGCCACTTGAACATACACAATGCTCCTACTACTAGGCATGTGCAGTGGTTCATACGTCAGTACTACATAATCTTGTTGCTAGTGTAGTAAGATATGATGACAACAAATGATGTTGTATGCATGTCAACTATATGAACAGTAATGTAGTAACATAGTACCGATTTCTTGACTGTCCGATCGAGAATGAACGGTGAGATCAATGTTAACAGAACTAGGTCTACAGCGCATGGAGAGTACGGTGCTACAGTACTCCAAAAAACATGAACCATATGAAGCACGAATAGTGTAGGGTGTATGAAGGGTGCACGTGATGGGAGCAAAAGTTCCCTTCTCGACCCACTTTTGGCTGTTTGGCAGAGTGCGTGAAGGGTGCATGAGTCCACACTAGTAGGTTAACACAAATACACGAAGAGGAAACAACTACTCCCTCTGTCTAGGTGTGTAAGTCATCTTACATTGTGCACTGCGACCAAGGCAAAGAGGAAAACGAGAAAACTTAATGTCTGTTTGCTAATTAATAGCATCACATGCAATGAACTAACCACTGCATGTCATGTTTATTAGTCTCAAGTCATTGAAGGCATGCATGACCCACGTCTCTTATTGGTTGATATGTCACAAAACAAGAAACGGGGAGGGAGTTAATGTATTGTGCCTAAGTGTTTTGGGATTATTTGGTTTTCATAAGGTGACTTACACACCTAGACAGAGGATTATATTGAGATGAGAATGCAACCAAACACACCCACACGCTTTGTGCTACAATGACTGATCCGCACCGTCTGAGTTTGATCCAACGGCCATGTTGCGTCGAGACATGGACATGCCCATGCAGAGGGCGCCTAAACACCACCGAAGTCCCTCTACTTCTCAAGGTGCACGATGTTGGTGATGCAGGGGGCGAAACGGCTGAAAGGCAATGCAATCTACGGGAAGGCGGAGGGAGCCAGCCGAGGAGCGGGGAATCTTTTGGGTTTCACCATGGTAAAACACCAGTCGACGACTTCTCACATCAGGGAGCAGTGGGTTTTACAGGCGGAGTCATCGTGACTAATTGCTGCCACACCTGCTCCCGTCAATCAAAAAATTAAAAATCCTGCCATGCCTGCTCCCGTCAATCAAAAAATTAAAAATCCTGCCGCACTCAAACACCAGAGCAACGCCGCGGTGGATATTTGAATTTACCTGCCGGCAAGTAGATAAGAAAAGGGGTGAAAAAACAAATGTGGCGGTGGCCTAGCTAATCGGTCGAACTAGCCCAACTAGCTAGCCACCGTGCTTCATTGATGTACTCAACGAGAAAAGTGGTCTTTCGTGATTCGACGACTCATTTACTTGCTTCAGCGAAAACGTGCGGTAGGGCGCCCCATGTCAAGAAGAATATATGCGTGCACCACCCGGGAGGACCCCGAAACCGCGCGGTAGGGTGTGCCATGTTTCGGCACGGAGGAAAATGTGCGTTTAAAAATATATTGTATCAGACGTAGTACCTATGGTTCGACCTCGGGACCCAGCCAGTCAGTCGAAAACACCCCACTAGCCACACAGCTTCATCATGCTAACATGGCACGGAGGATAGGTGTGGTTAGCTCCGTCTCGACCAGCCACAACGTCTCTTGTTCTAGGCGATTCTTCTATTTTCCAAGCTTTTTTTAGTTGTAATAACACCACGGCAAGCTAGCGCCGCTCTTCGTGTGTGCCCGTGCAAAGGTTAGACGATGGAGAGAAGAGAGAGATCGCAGACCTGGGACCCACCAGTAAGTGAGTCAACGGTCATGCACGTGTTGACGAGGCACTCCCTCTACTCTACTCAACGTAATACTGTATAAAATCAAGTTATGGGACAAAGCCAACAACCGTTGTTGTTTCAAGCTATCGACTTACGCTTTGTAGTCCAGGTTGCCAGTTCGAATCTCGTCTTTCAGATTTGTTAGTTTTAGGTCCAAATTTGATTAATGACAAGTGAGACCCCCGTGTGTTGTTCCGATCTCAGTGTAGGATGGTTTTTTTGAACAAACACTTTGCGTGGTTAGACAAGTAACGGCACAAGTTACACGTATTTTGCAAGTTTACGAACAAAAATGACAGCGGCATAGAATATCACATCCACCCCGCAGCTTAGATGCTATGGTGATACGAGTTTTTACACCGTTGGAAGTGAGATCCAATGGCTTGGGAGTAGTCTTTGTAATTATGCGCAATTTCCAAACTCTCCACAGGTTTTTTTGCAAATAAAACATTCAGGCCTCGTGTGTGTCGCTGCATCTTGGATCCAACGGCTCCCCGTTGCTCATATTAAGTGCTCCCCGTAGCTTATTACCCGCTACGATGATATGAGCATCTAGGTCGTATGATCAGTGATCAGATGGCACATGCGTAGTACTTGTACTTTCTGCACAATTCCCAAACTCTATCAGCCGTATATTGCAAAAACATTCAAACCTCCTAATGTGGGCCGTTAGATCTCCATGAACTCGTATCACCATAGAATCTACGGTGCGGGAGCACCTCATATTCTCCCGTGCGAGAAAACATAAGGTGCTCTCGCAGCTTGGATGCTA